>NW_027182445.1:1503970-1804764 GCF_040938575.1 Ambystoma mexicanum
ATCACATCTCATGATAAAGGAAGGGTCTAAGGTTTGGAAGGGGAAGGATTTGGATATCACATCTCATGTTATAGGATGGGTCTCAGGTTTGGTATTAGAAGCATTGAGATATCAAGTCTCATGGTATAAGAAGGGTCTCAGAATTGGAATGGGAAGGAGTTGGATATCACACCTCAAGCTATAGGAAGGGTCTCAGGATTGGAATGGGAAGTAGTTTGATATCACATCTCATGCCATAGTATGGGTCTCAGGTTTGGTAGAAGCATTGGGATATCACATCTCATGCTATCGGAAGGATCTCAGGTTTGGTATTAGAAGCATTGAGATATCACATCTCATGCTATCAGAAGGGTCTCAGGATTGGAATGGGAAGGAGTTGGATATCACATCTCATGCTAAAGGGAGCGTCTCAGGTTTGGAAGGGGAAGGATTTGGATATCACATCTCATGTTATCGGAAGGATCTCACGTTTGGTATTAGAAGTATTGAGATATCATATCTCATGCTATAGGAAGGGTCTCAGGATTGGAATGGGAAGGAGTTGGATATCACATCTCATGCTATAGGAAGTGTCTCAGGATTGTAATGGGAAGGACTTGGATATCACATCTCATGCTATAGGTAGGGTCTCAAGTTTGATATTAGAAGCATTGAGATATCACATCTCATGCTATAGGAAGGGTCTGAGGATTGGAATGGGAAGGAGTTGGATATCACATCTCATGCTATGGGAAGGGTCTCAGGTTTGGTATAAGCAGTGAGATATCACATCTCATGCTATAGGAAGTGTCTCAGGATTGGAATGGGAAGGAGTTGGATATCACATCTCATGTTATAGGAAGGATCTCAGGTTTGGTATAAGCATTGAGATATCACATCTCTGCTATCGGAAGGGTCTCAGGATTGGAATGGGAAGGAGGTGGATATTCCCATCTCATGTTATAGGAAGGTTCTCAGGTTTGGTATTAGAAGCATTGAGATATCACATCTCATGCTATAGGAAGGGTCTCAGGATTGGAATGGGAAGGACTTGGATATCATATCTCATGCTATAGGGAGGGTCTCAAGATTGATATTAGAAGCTTTGAGATATCACATCTCATGATATCGGAAGGGTCTCAGGATTGGAATGGGAAGGAGTTGGATATCACATCTCAAGCTATAGGAAGGGTCTCAGGATTGGAATGGGAAGGACTTGGATATCACATCTCATGCTATAGGAAGGCTCTCAGGTTTGGAAGGGGAAAGAGTTGGATATCACATTTCATGTTAGAGGTAGGATCTCAGGTTTGGTATTAGAAGCATTGAGATATCACATCTCATGCTATCAGAAGGGTCTCAGGAATGGAATGGGAAGGAGTTGGATATCACATCTCATGCTAAAGGGAGGGTCTCAGGTTTGGAAGGGGAAGGATTTGGATATCACATCTCATGTTATAGGAAGGATCTCAGGTTTGGTATTAGAAGCATTGAGATATCACATCTCATGCTATCGGAAGGATCTCAGGTTTGGTATTAGAAGCATTGAGATATCACATCTCATGCTATCAGAAGAGTCTCAGGATTGGAATAGGAAGGAGTTGGATATCACATCTCATGCTAAAGGGAGAGTCTCAGGATTGGAAGGGGAAGGATTTGGATATCACATCTCATGTTATCGGAAGGATCTCACGTTTGGTATTAGAAGTATTGAGATATCATATCTCATGCTATAGGAAGGGTCTCAGGATTGGAATGGGAAGGAGTTGGATATCACATCTCATGCTATAGGGAGGGTCTCAGGATTGGAATGGGAAGGACTTAGATATCACATATCATGCTATAGGGAGGGTCTCAGTTTTGATATTAGAAGCATTGAGATATCACATCTCATGCTATAGGAAGTGTCTCAGGATTGGAATGGGAAGGTTCTGGATATCACATCTCATGCTAAAGGAAGGGTCTCAGGTTTGGAACGGGAAGGATTTGGATATCACATCTCATGTTATAGGAAGGGTCTCAGGTTTGGTATAAGCATTGAGATATCACATCTCTGCTATCGGAAGTGTCTCAGGATTGGAATGGGAAGGAGTTGGATATCCCATCTCATGTTATAGGACGGGTCTCAGGTTTGTTATTAGAATCATTGAGATATCATATTGCATGCTGTAGGAAGGGTCTAAGGGTTGGGATGGGAAGGACTTGGATATCACATCTCATGCTATAGATAGGCTCTTAGGTTTGGAAAGGGAAGGAGTTGGATATCACATTTCATGTTAGAGGAAGGATCTCAGGTTTGGTATTAGAAACATTGAGATATCACATCTCATGCTATAGGAAGGGTCTCAGGATTGGAATGGGAAGCAGTTGGATATCACATCTCATGCTATAGGAAGGGTCTCAGGTTTGGTATAAGCATTGAGATATCACATCTCATGCTATAGGACGGGTCTCAGGATTGGAATGGAAGGAGTTGGATATCACATCTCATGTTATAGGAAGGATCTCAGGTTTGGTATTAGAAGCATTGAGACATCACATCTCATGCTATAGGAAGGGTCTCAGGATTGGAATGTGAAGGATTTGGATATCACATCTCATGGTAAAGGAAGGGTCTCAGGTTTGGTAGAAGCATTGAGATATCACGTCTCTGCTATCGGAGGGGTCTCAGGATTGGATTGGGAAGGAGTTGGATATCACATCTCATGCCATAGGAAGGGTCTCAGGATTGGTATAAGCATTGAGATATCACATATCTGCTATCGGAAGGGTCTCAGGATTGGATTGGGAAGGAGTTGGATATCCCTTCTCATGCTATAGGAAGTGTCTCAGGTTGGAATGGGAAGGAGTTGGATATCACATCTCATGTTATAGGAAGGGTCTCAGGATTGGAATGGGAAGGATTTGGATACCACATCTCTTGCTATAGGAAGGGTCTCAGGATTGGAATGGGTAGGAGTTGGATATTACTTTCTTGCTATAGGAAGGGTCTCATGTTTGGAATGGGAAGGAGTTGGATATCACATATGCTATAGTTAGTGTCTCAGGTTTGGAACGGGAAGGAGTTGGATATCACATCTCATGTTATAGGAAGGGTCTCAGGTTTGGTATAAGCATTGAGATATCACATCTCTGCTATCGGAAGCGCTCAGGATTGGAATGGGAAGGAGTTGGATATCCCATCTCATGTTATAGGAAGAGTCTCTGGTTTGGTATTAGATCATTGAGATATCACATCGCATGCTGTAGGAAGGGTCTAAGGATTGGAATGGGATGGACTTGGATATCACATCTCATGCTATAGGTAGGCTCTCAGGTTTGGTATAAGCATTGAGATATCACATCTCATGCTATAGGAAGGGTCTCAGGATTGGAATGGGAAGGAATTGGATATCACATCTCATGCTATAGGAAGGGTTCCAGATTTGGTATAAGCATTGAGATATCACATCTCATGCTAAAGGAAGGGTCTCAGGATTGGAATGGGAAGGAGTTGTATATGACATCTCAGGCCATAGGAAGGTTCTCAGGTTTAGTATAAACATTGAGATATCACATCTCTGCTATCGGAAGGGTCTCAGGATTGGAATGGGAAGGAGTTGGATATCCCATCTCATGTTATAGGAAGGGTCTCAGGTTTGGTATTAGAAGCATAGAGATATCACATCTCATGCTATAGGAAGGGTCTCAGGATTTGAATGGCAAGGAGTTGGATATCACATCTCATGCCATAGGAAGGGTCTCAGGTTTGGTATAAGCATTGAGATATCACATCTCTGCTATCGGAAGGGTCTCAGGATTGGATTGGGAAGGAGTTAGATATCCCTTCTCATGCTATAGGAAGTGTCTCAGGTTGGAATGGGAAGGAGTTGGATATCACATCTCATGTTATAGGAAGGGTCTCAGGATTGGAATGGGAAGGACTTGGATGTCACATCTCATGCTATAGGGAGGGTCTCAAGTTTGATATTAGAAGCATTGAGATAACAAATCTCATGATATCGGAAGGGTCTCAGGATTGAAATGGGAAGGAGTTGGATATCACATCTCATGATAAAGGAAGGGTCTAAGGTTTGGAAGGGGAAGGATTTGGATATCACATCTCATGTTATAGGACGGGTCTCAGGTTTGGTATTAGAAGCATTGAGATATCAAGTCTCATGGTATAAGAAGGGTCTCAGAATTGGAATGGGAAGGAGTTGGATATCACACCTCAAGCTATAGGAAGGGTCTCAGGATTGGAATGGGAAGTAGTTTGATATCACATCTCATGCCATAGTATGGGTCTCAGGTTTGGTAGAAGCATTGGGATATCACATCTCATGCTATCGGAAGGGTATCAGTATTGGATTTGGAAGAAGTTGGATATCCCATCTCATGCTATAGGAAGGGTCTCAGGTTGGAATGGGAAGGAGTTGGATATCATATTTCATGTTATAGGAAGGGTCTCAGGATTGGAATGGGAAGGACTTGGATATCATATCTCATGCTATAGGACGGGTCTCAGGTTTATTAGAATCATTGAGATATCATTTTGCATGCTGTAGGAAGGGTCTAAGGATTGGAATGGGAAGGACTTGGATATCACATCTCATGCTATAGATAGGCTCTTAGGTTTGGAAAGGGAAGGAGTTGGATATCACATTTCATGTTAGAGGAAGGATCTCAGGTTTGGAATTAGAAGCATTGAGATATCACATCTCATGCTATATGAAGGGTCTCAGGATTGGAATGGGAAGTAGTTGGATATCACATCTCATGCTATAGGAAGGGTCTCAGGTTTGGTATAAGCATTGAGATATCACATCTCATGCTATAGGACAGGTCTCAGGATTGGAATGGAAGGAGTTGGATATCACATCTCATGTTATAGGAAGGATCTCAGGTTTGGTATTAGAAGCATTGAGACATCACATCTCATGCTATAGGAAGGGTCTCAGGGTTGGAATGGGAAGGAGTTGGATATCACATCTCATCCAATAGGAAGGGTCTCAGGTTTGGAATGGGAAGGAATTGGATATCACATCTCATGTTATAGGAAGGATCTCAGGTTTGGTATTAGAAGCATTGAGATATCACATCTTATGCTATAGGAAGGGTCTAAGGATTGGAATGTGAAGGATTTGGATATCACATCTCATGCTAAAGGAAGGGTCTCAGGTTTGGTAGAAGCATTGAGATATCACGTCTCTGCTATCGGAAGGGTCTCAGGATTGGATTGGGAAGGAGTTGGATATCCCTTCTCATGCTATAGGAAGGGTCTCAGGATTTGAATGGCAAGGAGTTGGATATCACATCTCATGCCATAGGAAGGGTCACAGGTTTGGTATAAGCATTGAGATATCACATCTCTGCTTTCGGAAGGGTCTCAGGATTGGAATGGGAAGGAGTTGGATATTCCCATCTCATGTTATAGGAAGGGTCTCAGGTTTGGTATTAGAAGCATTGAGATATCACATCTCATGCTATAGGAAGGGTCTCAGGATTGGAATGGGAAGGACTTCGATATCACATCTCATGCTATAGGGAGGGTCTCAAGTTTGATATTAGAAGCTTTGAGATATCACATCTCATGATATCGGAAGGGTCTCAGGATTGGAATGGGAAGGAGTTGGATATCACATCTCATGATAAAGGAAGGGTCTAAGGTTTGGAAGGGGAAGGATTTGGATATCACATATCATGTTATATTACGGGTCTCAGGTTTGGTATTAGAAGCATTGAGATATCAAGTCTCAGAGTATAGGAAGGGTCTCAGAATTGGAATGGGAAGGAGTTGGATATCACATCTCAAGCTATAGGAAGGGTCTCAGGATTGGAATGGGAAGGACTTGGATATCACATCTCATGCTATAGGAAGGCTCTCAGGTTTGGAAGGGGAAAGAGTTGGATATCACATTTCATGTTAGAGGTAGGATCTCAGGTTTGGTATTAGAGGCATTGAGATATCACATCTCATGCTATCAGAAGGGTCTCAGGAATGGAATGGGAAGGAGTTGGATATCACATCTCATGCTAAAGGGAGGGTCTCAGGTTTGGAAGGGGAAGGATTTGGATATCACATCTCATGTTATAGGAAGGATATCAGGTTTGGTATTAGAAGCATTGAGATATCACATCTCATGCTATCGGAAGGATCTCAGGTTTGGTATTAGAAGCATTGAGATATCACATCTCATGCTATCAGAAGGGTCTCAGGATTGGAATGGGAAGGAGTTGGATATCACATCTCATGCTAAAGGGAGGGTCTCAGGTTTGGAAGGGGAAGGATTTGGATATCACATCTCATGTTATCGGAAGGATCTCACGTTTGGTATTAGAAGTATTGAGATATCATATCTCATGCTATAGGAAGGGTCTCAGGATTGGAATGGGAAAGAGTTGGATATCACATCTCATGCTATAGGGAGTGTCTCAGGATTGGAATGGGAAGGACTTAGATATCACATATCATGCTATAGGGAGGGTCTCAGTTTTGATAGAAGCATTGAGATATCACATCTCATGCTATCGGAAGTGTCTCAGGATTGGAATGGGAAGGAGCTGGATATCACATCTCATGCTAAAGGAAGGGTCTCAGGTTTGGAACGGGAAGGATTTGGATATCACATCTCATGTTATAGGAAGGGTCTCAGGTTTGGTATAAGCATTGAGATATCACATCTCTGCTATCGGAAGTGTCTCAGGATTGGAATGGGAAGGAGTTGGATATCACATCTCATGTTATAGGATGGGTCTCAGGTTTGTTATTAGAATCATTGAGATATCATATTGCATGCTGTAGGAAGGGTCTAAGGGTTGGAATGGGAAGGACTTGGATATCACATCTCATGCTATAGATAGGCTTTTAGGTTTGGAAAGGGAAGGAGTTGGATATCACATTTCATGTTAGAGGAAGGATCTCAGGTTTGGTATTAGAAGCATTGAGATATCACATCTCATGCTATAGGAAGGGTCTCAGGATTGGAATGGGAAGTAGTTGGATATCACATCTCATGCTATAGGAAGGGTCTCAGGTTTAGTATAAGCATTGAGATATCACATCTCATGCTATAGGACGGGTCTCAGGATTGGAATGGAAGGAGTTGGATATCACATCTCATGTTATAGGAAGGATCTCAGGTTTGGTATTAGAAGCATTGAGACATCACATCTCATGCTATAGGAAGGGTCTCAGGGTTGGAATGGGAAGGAGTTGGATATCACATCTCATCCAATAGGAAGGGTCTCAGGTTTGGAATGGGAAGGAATTGGATATCACATCTCATGTTATAGGAAGGATCTCAGGTTTGGTATTAGAAGCATTGAGATATCACATCTCATGCTATAGGAAGGGTCTCAGGATTGGAATGTGAAGGATTTGGATATCACATCTCATGCTAAAGGAAGGGTCTCAGGTTTGGTAGAAGCATTGAGATATCACGTCTCTGCTATCGGAAGGGTCGCAGGATTGGATTGGGAAGGAGTTGGATATCCCTTCTCATGCTACAGGAAGGGTCTCAGGATTTGAATGGCAAGGAGTTGGATATCACATCTCATGCCATAGGAAGGGTCTCAGGTTTGGTATAAGCATTGAGATATCACATCTCTGCTATCGGAAGGGTCTCAGGATTGGATTGGGAAGGAGTTGGATATCCCTTCTCATGCTATAGGAAGTGTCTCAGGTTGGAATGGGAAGGAGTTGGATATCACATCTCATGTTATAGGAAGGGTCTCAGGATTGGAATGGGAAGGATTTGGATATCACATCTCTTGCTATAGGAAGGGTCTCAGGATTGGAATGGGTAGGAGTTGGATATTACTTTCTTGCTATAGGAAGGGTCTCATGTTTGGAATGGGAAGGAGTTGGATATCACATATGCTATAGTTAGTGTCTCAGGTTTGGAACGGGAAGGAGTTGGATATCACATCTCATGTTATAGGAAGGGTCTCAGGTTTGGTATAAGCATTGAGATATCACATCTCTGCTATCGGAAGCGGCTCAGGATTGGAATGGGAAGGAGTTGGATATCCCATCTCATGTTATAGTAAGAGTCTCTGGTTTGGTATTAGAATCATTGAGATATCACATCGCATGCTGTAGGAAGGGTCTAAGAATTGGAATGGGATGGACTTGGATATCACATCTCATGCTATAGGTAGGCTCTCAGGTTTGGTATAAGCATTGAGATATCACATCTCATGCTATAGGAAGGGTCTCAGGATTGGAATGGGAAGGATTTGGATATCACATCTCATGCTATAGGACGGGTCTCAGATTTGGTATAAGCATTGAGATATCACATCTCCTGCTAAAGGAAGGGTCTCAGGATTGGAATGGGAAGGAGTTGTATATGACATCTCAGGCCATAGGAAGGGTCTCAGGTTTGGTATAAGCATTGAGATATCACATCTCTGCTATCGGAAGGGTCTCAGGATTGGAATGGGAAGGAGTTGGATATCCCATCTCATGTTATAGGAAGGGTCTCAGGTTTGGTATTAGAAGCATAGAGATATCACATCTCATGCTATAGGAAGGGTCTCAGGATTGGAATGGGAAGGACTTGGATGTCACATCTCATGTTTCCTATGACATGAGATGTGATATCCAATTCCTTCCCATTCCAAACCTGAGACCCTTCCTACAACATGCAATGTGATATCTCAATGCCTCTAATACCAAACCTGAGACCAGTCCTATAACATGAGATGGGATATCCAACTCCTTCCCGTTCCAAACCTGAGACCCTTCCTATAGCATGAGATGTGATATCTCAATGCTTCTAATGCCAAACCTGAGATCCTTCCGATAGCATGAGATGTGATATCTCAATGCTTCTAATACCAAACTTGAGATCCTTCCGATAGCATGAGATGTGATATCTCAATGCTTCTAATACCAATCCTGAGATCCTTCCTATAACATGAGATGTGATATCCAAATCCTTCCCCTTCCAAACCTGAGACCCTCCCTTTAGCATGAGGCCTCAGGTTTGGTATTAGAAGCATTGAGATATCACATCTCATGCTATAGGAAGGGTCTCAGGATTGGAATGGGAAGGACTTGGATGTCACATCTCATGCTATAGGGAGGGTCTCAAGTTTGATATTAGAAGCATTGAGATAACAAATCTCATGATATCGGAAGGGTCTCAGGATTGGAATGGGAAGGAGTTGGATATCACATCTCATGATAAAGGAAAGGTCTAAGGTTTGGAAGGGGAAGGATTTGGATATCACATCTCATGTTATAGGACGGGTCTCAGGTTTGGTATTAGAAGCATTGAGATATCAAGTCTCATGGTATAAGAAGGGTCTCAGAATTGGAATGGGAAGGAGTTGGATATCACACCTCAAGCTATAGGAAGCGTCTCAGGATTGGAATGGGAAGGAGTTTGATATCACATCTCATGCCATAGTATGGTTCTCAGGTTTGGTAGAAGCATTGGGATATCACATCCCATGCTATCGGAAGGGTATCAGTATTGGATTTGGAAGGAGTTGGATATCCCATCTCATGCTATAGGAAGGGTCTCAGGTTGGAATGGGAAGGAGTTGGATATCATATCTCATGCTATAGGAAGGTTCTCAGGTTTGGAAGGGGAAGGAGTTGGATATCACATTTCATGTTAGAGGAGGGATCTCAGGTTTGGTATTAGAGGCCTTGAGATATCACATCTCATGCTATCGGAAGGGTCTCAGGATTGGAATGGGAAGGAGTTGGATATCACATCTCAAGCCATAGGAAGGGTCTCAGGTTTGGTATAAGCATTGAGATATCACATCTCATGCTATAGGAAGGTTCTCTGGATTGGAATGGGAAGAAGTTGGATATCACATCTCATGCTATAGGAAAGGTCTCAGGTTTGGCATAAGCATTGAGATATCACATCTCATGCTATAGGAAGGGTCTCAGGATTGGAATGGGAAGGAGTTGTATATGACATCTCATGCCATAGGAAGGGTCTCAGGTTTGGTATAAGCATTGAGATATCACATCACATGCTATAGGAAGGGTCTCAGGATTGGAATGGGAAGGACTTGGATATCACATCTCATGCTATAGGCAGGGTCTCAGGTTTGGAAAGGGAAGGAGATGGATATCACATTTCATGTTAGAGGTAGGATCTCAGGTTTGGCATTAGAGGCATTGAGATATCACATCTCATGCTATCAGAAGGGTCTCAGGATTGGAATGGGAAGGAGTTGGATATCACATCTCATGCTAAAGGGAGGGTCTCAGGTTTGGAAGGGGAAGGATTTGGAAATCACATCTCATATTATAGGAAGGATCTCAGGTTTGGTATTAGAAGCATTGAGATATCACATCTCATGCTATCATAAGGGTCTCAGGATTGGAATGGGAAGGAGTTGGATATCACATCTCATGTTATAGGAAGGATCTCAGGTTTGGTATTAGAAGCATTGAGACATCACATCTCATGCTATAGGAAGGGTCTCAGGATTGGAATGGGAAGGAGTTGGATATCACATCTCATGCTATAGGAAGGGTCTCAGATTTGGTATAAGCATTGGGATATCACATCTCATGCTATAGGAAGGGTCTCAGGATTGGAATGGGAAGGAGTTGTATATGACATCTCATGCTAAAGGGAGGGTCTCAGGTTTGGAAGGAGAAGGATTTGGAAATCACATCTCATGTTATAGGAAGGATCTCAGGTTTGGTATTAGAAGCATTGAGATATCACATCTCATGCTATCGGAAGTATCTCAGGTTTGGTATTAGAGGCATTGAGATATCACATCTCATGCTATCATAAGGATCTTAGGTTTGGTATTAGAAGCATTGAGATATCACATCTCATGCTATAGGAAGGGTCTCAGGATTGGAATGGGAAGGAGTTGGATATCACATCTCATGCTATAGGAAGGGTCTCAGATTTGGTATAAGCATTGAGATATCACATCTCATGCTATAGGAAGGGTCTCAGGATTGGAATGGGAAGGAGTTGGATATCACATCTCATGCTATAGGAAGGGACTCAGGTTTGGAACGGGAAGGAGTTAGATATCACATCTCATGTTATAGGAAGAGTCTCAGGTTTGTTATAAGCATTGAGATATCACATCTCTGCTATCGGAGGTGTCTCAGGATTGGGATGGGAAGGAATTGGATATCACATCTCATGCTATAGGAAGGGTATCAGGTTTGGAACGGGAAGGAGTTGGATATCCCATCTCATGTTATAGGACAGGTCTCAGGTTTGATATTAGAAGCATTAGATATCACATCTCTGCTATTGGAAGGGTCTCAGGATTGGAATGGGAAGGACTTGGATATCAGAATTCATGTTATAGGAAGGGTCTCAGGTTTGGTATTAGAAGCATTGAGATATCACATCTCATGCTATAGGAAGGGTCTCAGGGTTAAAATGGGAAGGACTTGGATATCACATCTCATGCTATAGGAAGGGTCTCAGGTTTGGTATAAGCATTGAGATATCACATCTCATGCTATAGGAAGGGTCTCAGGATTGGAATGGGAAGGATATGTATATGACATCTCATGCCATAGGAAGGGTCTCAGGTTTGGTATAAGCATTGAGATATCACATCTCTGCTTTTGGAAGGGTCTCAGGATTGGAATCGGAAGGAGTTGGATATCCCATCTCATGTTATAGGAAGAGTCTCAGGTTTGGTATTAGAAGCATTGAGATATCACATCTCATGCTATCGGAAGTGTCTCAGGATTGGAATGGGAAGGAATTGGATATCACATCTCATGCTATAGGGAGGGTCTCAAGTTTGATATTAGAAGCATTGAGATATCACATCTCATGCTATAGGAAGGGTCTCAGGATTGGAATGGAAGGAGTTGGATATCACATCTCATGTTATAGGAAGGATCTCAGGTTTGGTATTAGAAGCATTGAGACATCACATCTCATGCTATAGGAAGGGTCTCAGGATTGTAATGGGAAGGAGTTGGATATCACATCTCATGCTATATGAAGGGTCTCAGGATTGGAATGGGAAGGAGTTGGATATCCCATCTCATGTTATAGGACGGGTCTCAGGTTTATTATTAGAATCATTGAGATATCATATTGCATGCTATAGGAAGGGTCTAAGGATTGGAATTGGAAGGACTTGGATATCACATCTCATGCTATAGGTAGGCTCTCAGGTTTGGAAAGGGAAGGAGTTGGATATCACATTTCATGTTAGAGGAAGGATCTCAGGTTTGGTATTAGAGGCATTGAGGTATCACATCTCATGCTATAGGAAGGGTCTCAGGATTGGAATGGGAAGGAGTTAGATATCACATCTCATGCTATAGGAAGGGTCTCAGGTTTGGTATAAGCATTGAAATATCACATCTCATGCTATAGGAAGGGTCTCAGGATTGGAATGGGAAGGATATGTATATGACATTTCATGCCATAGGAAGGGTCTCAGGTTTGGTATAAGCATTGAGATATCACATCTATGCTTTTGGAAGGGTCTCAGGATTGGAATGGGAAGGAGTTGGATATCCCATCTCATGTTATAGGAAGAGTCTCAGGTTTGGTATTAGAAGCATTGAGATATCACATCTCATGCTATAGGAAGTGTCTCAGGATTGGAATGGGAAGGACTTGGATATCACATCTCATGCTATAGGGAGGGTCTCAAGTTTGATATTAGAAGCATTGAGATATCACATCTCATGCTATAGGAAGGGTCTCAGGATTGGAATGGAAGGAGTTGGATACCACATCTCATGTTTTAGGAAGGATCTCAGGTTTGGTATTAGAAGCATTGAGACATCACATCTCATGCTATAGGAAGGGTCTCAGGATTGGAATGGGAAGGAGTTGGATATCACATCTCATGCTATATGAAGGGTCTCAGGTTTGGTATAAGCATTGAGATATCACATCTCATGCTATAGGAAGGGTCTCAGGATTGGAATGGGAAGGAGTTGTATATGACATCTCATGCCGTAGGAAGGGTCTCAGGTTTGGTATAAGCATTGAGATATCACATCTCAAGCTATAGGAAGGGTCTCAGGATTGGAATGGGAAGGAGTTGGATATCACATCTCATGTTATAGGAAGGATCTCAGGTTTGGTATTAGAAGCATTGAGACATCACATCTCATGCTATAGGAAGGGTCTCAGGATTGGAATGGGAAGGAGTTGTATATGACATCTCATGCCGTAGAAAGGGTCTCAGGTTTGGTATAAGCATTGAGATATCACATCTCTGCTATCGGAAGGGTCTCAGGATTGGAATGGGAAGGAGTTGGATATCCCATCTCATGTTATAGGAAGGGTCTCATGATTGGAATGGGAAGGACTTGGATATCACATCTCATGCTATAGGAAGGCTCTTAGGTTTGGAAGGGGAAAGAGTTGGATATCACATTTCATGTTAGAGGTAGGATCTCAGGTTTGGTATTAGAGGCATTGAGATATCACATCTCATGCTATCAGAAGGGTCTCAGGATTGGAATGGGAAGGAGTTGGATATCACATCTCATGCTAAAGGGAGAGTCTCAGGTTTGGAAGGGGAAGGATTTGGATATCACATCTCATGTTATAGGAAGGATCTCAAGTTTGGTATTAGAAGCATTGAGATATCACATCTCATGCTATCAGAAGGGTCTCAGGATAGGAATGGGAAGGAGTTGGATATCACATCTCATGCTAAAGGGAGGGTCTCAGGTTTGGAAGGGGAAGGATTTGGATATCACATCTCATGTTATCGGAAGGATCTCAGGTTTGGTATTAGAAGTATTGAGATATCACATCTCATGCTATAGGAAGGGTCTCAGGATTGGAATGGGAACGAGTTGGATATCACATCTCATGCTAAAGGAAGGGTCTCAGGTTTGGTAGAAGCATTGAGATATCACATCTCATGCTATAGGAAGGGTCTCAGGATTGGAATGGGAAGGAGTTGTATATGACATCTCATGCCGTAGGAAGGGTCTCAGGTTTGGTATAAGCATTGAGATATCACATCTCTGCTATCGGAAGGGTCTCAGGATTGGAATGGGAAGGAGTTGGATATCCCATCTCATGTTATAGGAAGGGTCTCATGATTGGAATGGGAAGGACTTGGATATCACATCTCATGCTATAGGAAGGCTCTTAGGTTTGGAAGGGGAAAGAGTTGGATATCACATTTCATGTTAGAGGTAGGATCTCAGGTTTGGTATTAGAGGCATTGAGATATCACATCTCATGCTATCAGAAGCGTCTCAGGATTGGAATGGGAAGGAGTTGGATATCACATCTCATGCTAAAGGGAGGGTCTCAGGTTTGGAAGGGGAAGGATTTGGATATCACATCTCATGTTATAGGAAGGATCTCAAGTTTGGTATTAGAAGCATTGAGATATCACATCTCATGCTATCAGAAGGGTCTCAGGATAGGAATGGGAAGTAGTTGGATATCACATCTCATGCTAAAGGGAGGGTCTCAGGTTTGGAAGGGGAAGGATTTGGATATCACATCTCATGTTATCGGAAGGATCTCAGGTTTGGTATTAGAAGTATTGAGATATCACATCTCATGCTATAGGAAGGGTCTCAGGATTGGAATGGGAACGAGTTGGATATCACATCTCATGCTAAAGGAAGGGTCTCAGGTTTGGTAGAAGCATTGAGATATCACATCTCATGCTATAGGAAGGGTCTCAGGATTGGAATGGGAAGGAGTTGTATATGACATCTCATGCCGTAGGAAGGGTCTCAGGTTTGGTATAAGCATTGAGATATCACATCTCTGCTATCGGAAGGGTCTCAGGATTGGAATGGGAAGGAGTTGGATATCCCATCTCATGTTATAGGAAGGGTCTCATGATTGGAATGGGAAGGACTTGGATATCACATCTCATGCTATAGGAAGTCTCTTAGGTTTGGAAGGGGAAAGAGTTGGATATCACATTTCATGTTAGAGGTAGGATCTCAGGTTTGGTATTAGAGGCATTGAGATATCACATCTCATGCTATCAGAAGCGTCTCAGGATTGGAATGGGAAGGAGTTGGATATCACATCTAATGCTAAAGGGAGGGTCTCAGGTTTGGAAGGGGAAGGATTTGGATATCACATCTCATGTTATAGGAAGGATCTCAAGTTTGGTATTAGAAGCATTGAGATATCACATCTCATGCTATCAGAAGGGTCTCAGGATAGGAATGGGAAGGAGTTGGATATCACATCTCATGCTAAAGGGAGGGTCTCAGGTTTGGAAGGGGAAGGATTTGGATATCACATCTCATGTTATCGGAAGGATCTCAGGTTTGGTATTAGAAGTATTGAGATATCACATCTCATGCTATAGGAAGGGTCTCAGGATTGGAATGGGAACGAGTTGGATATCACATCTCATGCTAAAGGAAGGGTCTCAGGTTTGGTAGAAGCATTGAGATATCACATCTCATGCTATAGGAAGGGTCTCAGGATTGGAATGGGAAGGACTTAGATATCACATATCATGCTATAGGGAGGGTCTCAGCTTTGATATTAGAAGCATTGAGATATCACATCTCATGCTATCGGAAGTGTCTCAGGATTGGAATGGGAAGGAGCTGGATATCACATCTCATGCTAAAGGAAGGGTCTCAGGTTTGGAACGGGAAGGAGTTGGATATCACATCTCATGTTATAGGAAGGGTCTCAGGTTGGTATAAGCATTGATATATCACATCTCTGCTATCGGAAGTGTCTCAGGATTGGAATGGGAAGGAGTTGGATATCCCATCTCATGTTATAGGACGGGTCTCAGGTTTGTTATTAGAATCATTGAGATATCATATTGCATGCTGTAGGAAGGGTCTAAGGATTGGAATGGGAAGGACTTGGATATCACATCTCATGCTATAGATAGGCTCTCAGGTTTGGAAAGGGAAGGAGTTGGATATCACATTTCATGTTAGAGGAAGGATCTCAGGTTTGGTATTAGAGGCATTGAGATATCACATCTCATGCTATAGGAAGGGTCTCAGGTTGGAATTGGAAGGAGTTGGATATCACATCTCATGTTATAGGAAGGGTCTCAGGATTGGAATGGGAAGGACTTGGATATCACATCTCATGCTATAGGAAGGCTCTCAGGTTTGGAAGGGGAAAGAGTTGGATATCACATTTCATGTTAGAGGTAGGATCTCAGGTTTGGTATTAGAGGCAATGAGATATCACATCTCATGCTATCAGAAGGGTCTCAGATTTAGAATGGGAAGGAGTTGGATATCACATCTCATGCTAAAGGGAGGGTCTCAGGTTTGGAAGGGGAAGGATTTGGATATCACATCTCATGTTATAGGAAGGATCTCATGTTTGGTATTAGAAGCATTGAGATATCACATCTCATGCTATCGGAAGGATCTCAGGTTTGGTATTAGAAGCATTGAGATATCACATCTCATGCTATCAGAAGGTTCTCAGGATTGGAATGGGAAGGAGTTGGATATCCCATCTCATGCTAAAGGGAGGGTCTCAGGTTTGGAAGGGGAAGGATTTGGATATCACATCTCATGTTATCGGAAGGATCTCAGGTTTGGTATTAGAAGTATTGAGATATCACATCTCATGCTATAGGAAGGGTCTCAGGATTGGAATATGGGAAGTAGTTGGATATCACATCTCATGCTAAAGGAAGGGTCTCAGGTTTGGTAGAAGCATTGAGATATCACATCTCATGCTATAGGAAGGGTCTCAGGAGGATATCACATCTCATGCTATAGGAAGGGTCTCAGATTTGGTATAAGCATTGAGATATCACATCTCATGCTAAAGGAAGGGTCACAGGATTGGAATGGGAAGGAGTTGTATATGACATCTCAGGCCATAGGAAGGTTCTCAGGTTTGGTATAAGCATTGAGATATCACATCTCTGCTATCGGAAGGGTCTCAGGATTGGAATGGGAAGGAGTTGGATATCCCATCTCATGTTATAGGAAGGGTCTCAGGTTTGGTATTAGAAGCATAGAGATATCACATCTCATGCTATAGGAAGGATCTCAGGATTTGAATGGCAAGGAGTTGGATATCACATCTCATGCCATAGGAAGGGTCTCAGGTTTGGTATAAGCATTGAGATATCACATCTCTGCTATCGGAAGGGTCTCAGGATTGGATTGGGAAGGAGTTAGATATCCCTTCTCATGCTATAGGAAGTGTCTCAGGTTGGAATGGGAAGGAGTTGGATATCACATCTCATGTTATAGGAAGGGTCTCAGGATTGGAATGGGAAGGACTTGGATGTCACATCTCATGCTATAGGGAGGGTCTCAAGTTTGATATTAGAAGCATTGAGATAACAAATCTCATGATATCGGAAGGGTCTCAGGATTGGAATGGGAAGGAGTTGGATATCACATCTCATGATAAAGGAAGGGTCTAAGGTTTGGAAGGGGAAGGATTTGGATATCACATCTCATGTTATAGGACGGGTCTCAGGTTTGGTATTAGATGCATTGAGATATCAAGTCTCATGGTATAAGAAGGGTCTCAGAATTGGAATGGGAAGGAGTTGGATATCACACCTCAAGCTATAGGAAGGGTCTCAGGATTGGAATGGGAAGGAGTTTGATATCACATCTCATGCCATAGTATGGGTCTCAGGTTTGGTAGAAGCATTGGGATATCACATCTCATGCTATCGGACGGGTATCAGTATTGGATTTGGAAGAAGTTGGATATCCCATCTCATGCTATAGGAAGGGTCTCAGGTTGGAATGGGAAGGAGTTGGATATCACATTTCATGTTATAGGAAGGGTCTCAGGATTGGAATGGGAAGGACTTGGATATCATATCTCATGCTATAGGACGGGTCTCAGGTTTGTTATTAGAATCATTGAGATATCATATTGCATGCTGTAGGAAGGGTCTAAGGATTGGAATGGGAAGGACTTGGATATCACATCTCATGCTATAGATAGGCTCTTAGGTTTGGAAAGGGAAGGAGTTGGATATCACATTTCATGTTAGAGGAAGGATCTCAGGTTTGGTATTAGAAGCATTGAGATATCACATCTCATGCTATATGAAGGGTCTCAGGATTGGAATGGGAAGTAGTTGGATTTCACATCTCATGCTATAGGAAGGGTCTCAGGTTTGGTATAAGCATTGAGATATCACATCTCATGCTATAGGACAGGTCTCAGGATTGGAATGGAAGGAGTTGGATATCACATATCATGTTATAGGAGGGATCTCAGGTTTGGTATTAGAAGCATTGAGACATCACATCTCATGCTATAGGAAGGGTCTCAGGGTTGGAATGGGAACGAGTTGGATATCACATCTCATCCAATAGGAAGGGTCTCAGGTTTGGAATGGGAAGGAATTGGATATCACATCTCATGTTATAATAAGGATCTCAGGTTTGGTATTAGAAGCATTGAGATATCACATCTCATGCTATAGGAAGGGTCTCAGGATTGGAATGTGAAGGATTTGGATATCACATCTCATGCTAAAGGAAGGGTCTCAGGTTTGGTAGAAGCATTGAGATATCACGTCTCTGCTATCGGAAGGGTCTCAGGATTGTATTGGGAAGGAGTTGGATATCCCTTCTCATGCTATAGGAAGGGTCTCAGGATTTGAATGGCAAGGAATTGGATATCACATCTCATGCCATAGGAAGGGTCTCAGGTTTGGTATAAGCATTGGGATATCACATCTCTGCTATCGGAAGGGTCTCAGGATTGGAATGGGAAGGAGTTGGATATTCCCATCTCATGTTATAGGAAGGGTCATTGGTTTGGTATTAGAAGCATTGAGATATCACATCTCATGCTATAGGAAGGGTCTCAGGATTGGAATGGGAAGGAGTTGGATATCACATCTCATGATAAAGGAAGGGTCTAAGGTTTGGAAGGGGAAGGATTTGGATATCACATCTCATGTTATATTACGGGTCTCATGTTTGGTATTATAAGCATTGAGATATCAAGTCTCAGAGTATAGGAAGGGTCTCAGAATTGGAATGGGAAGGAGTTGGATATCACATCTCAAGCTATAGGAAGGGTCTCAGGATTGGAATGGGAAGGACTTGGATATCACATCTCATGCTATAGGAAGGCTCTCAGGTTTGGAAGGGGAAAGAGTTGGATATCACATTTCATGTTAGAGGTAGGATCTCAGGTTTGGTATTAGAGGCATTGAGATATCACATCTCATGCTATCAGAAGGGTCTCAGGAATGGAATGGGAAGGAGTTGGATATCACATCTCATGCTAAAGGGAGGGTCTCAGGTTTGGAAGGGGAAGGATTTGGATATCACATCTCATGTTATAGGAAGGATCTCAGGTTTGGTATTAGAAGCATTGAGATATCACATCTCATGCTATCGGAAGGATCTCAGGTTTGGTATTAGAAGCATTGAGATATCACATCTCATGCTATCAGAAGGGTCTAAGGATTGGAATGGGAAGGAGTTGGATATCACATCTCATTCTAAAGGGAGGGTCTCAGGTTTGGAAGGGGAAGGATTTGGATATCACATCTCATGTTATCGGAAGGATCTCACGTTTGGTATTAGAAGTATTGAGATATCATATCTCATGCTATAGGAAGGGTCTCAGGATTGGAATGGGAAAGAGTTGGATATCACATCTCATGCTATAGGGAGTGTCTCAGGATTGGAATGGGAAGGACTTAGATATCACATATCATGCTATAGGGAGGGTCTCAGTTTTGATATTAGAAGCATTGAGATATCACATCTCATGCTATCGGAAGTGTCTCAGGATTGGAATGGGAAGGAGCTGGATATCACATCTCATGCTAAAGGAAGAGTCTCAGGTTTGGAACGGGAAGGATTTGGATATCACATCTCATGTTATAGGAAGGGTCTCAGGTTTGGTATAAGCATTGAGATATCACATCTCTGCTATCGGAAGTGTCTCAGGATTGGAATGGGAAGGAGTTGGATATCACATCTCATGTTATAGGACGGGTCTCAGGTTTGTTATTAGAATCATTGAGATATCATATTGCATGCTGTAGAAAGGGTCTAAGGGTTGGAATGGGAAGGACTTGGATATCACATCTCATGCTATAGATAGGCTCTTAGGTTTGGAAAGGGAAGGAGTTGGATATCACATTTCATGTTAGAGGAAGGCTCTCAGGTTTGGTATTAGAAGCATTGAGATATCACATCTCATGCTATAGGAAGGGTCTCAGGATTGGAATGGGAAGTAGTTGGATATCACATCTCATGCTATAGGAAGGGTCTCAGGTTTAGTATAAGCATTGAGATATCACATCTCATGCTATAGGACGGGTCTCAGGATTGGAATGGAAGGAGTTGGATATCACATCTCATGTTATAGGAAGGATCTCAGGTTTGGTATTAGAAGCATTGAGACATCACATCTCATGCTATAGGAAGGGTCTCAGGGTTGGAATGGGAAGGAGTTGGATATCACATCTCATCCAATAGGAAGGGTCTCAGGTTTGGAATGGGAAGGAATTGGATATCACATCTCATGTTATAGGAAGGATCTCAGGTTTGGTATTAGAAGCATTGAGATATCACATCTCATGCTATAGGAAGGGTCTCAGGATTGGAATGTGAAGGATTTGGATATCACATCTCATGCTAAAGGAAGGGTCTCAGGTTTGGTAGAAGCATTGAGATATCACGTCTCTGCTATCGGAAGGGTCGCAGGATTGGATTGGGAAGGAGTTGGATATCCCTTCTCATGCTATAGGAAGGGTCTCAGGATTTGAATGGCAAGGAGTTGGATATCACATCTCATGCCATAGGAAGGGTCTCAGGTTTGGTATAAACATTGAGATATCACATCTCTGCTATCGGAAGGGTCTCAGGATTGGATTGGGAAGGAGTTGGATATCCCTTCTCATGCTATAGGAAGTGTCTCAGGTTGGAATGGGAAGGAGTTGGATATCACATCTCATGTTATAGGAAGGGTCCCAGGATTGGAATGGGAAGGATTTGGATATCACATCTCTTGCTATAGGAAGGGTCTCAGGATTGGAATGGGTAGGAGTTGGATATTACTTTCTTGCTATAGGAAGGGTCTCATGTTTGGAATGGGAAGGAGTTGGATATCACATATGCTATAGTTAGTGTCTCAGGTTTGGAACGGGAAGGAGTTGGATATCAAATCTCATGTTATAGGAAGGGTCTCAGGTTTGGTATAAGCATTGAAATATCACATCTCTGCTATCGGAAGCGGCTCAGGATTGGAATGGGAAGGAGTTGGATATCACATCTCATGTTATAGTAAGAGTCTCTGGTTTGGTATTAGAATCATTGAGATATCACATCGCATGCTGTAGGAAGGGTCTAAGGATTGGAATGGGATGGACTTGGATATCACATCTCATGCTATAGGTAGGCTCTCAGGTTTGGTATAAGCATTGAGATATCACATCTCATGCTATAGGAAGGGTCTCAGGATTGGAATGGGAAGGATTTGGATATCACATCTCATGCGATAGGAATGGTCTCAGATTTGGTATAAGCATTGAGATATCACATCTCATGCTAAAGGAAGGGTCTCAGGATTGGAATGGGAAGGAGTTGTATATGACATCTCAGGCCATAGGAAGGGTCTCAGGTTTGGTATAAGCATTGAGATATCACATCTCTGCTATCGGAAGGGTCTCAGGATTGGAATGGGAAGGAGTTGGATATCCCATCTCATGTTATAGGAAGGGTCTCAGGTTTGGTATTAGAAGCATAGAGATATCACATCTCATGCTATAGGAAGGGTCTCAGGATTGGAATGGGAAGGACTTGGATGTCACATCTCATGCTATAGGGAGGATCTCAAGTTTGATATTAGAAGCATTGAGATAACAAATCTCATGATATCGGAAGGGTTTCAGGATTGGAATGGGAAGGAGTTGGATACCACATCTCATGATAAAGGAAGGGTCTAAGGTTTGGAAGGGGAAGGATTTGGATATCGCATCTCATGTTATAGGACGGGTCTCAGGTTTGGTATTAGAAGCATTGAGATATCAAGTCTCATGGTATAAGAAGGGTCTCAGAATTGGAATGGGAAGGAGTTGGATATCACACCTCAAGCTATAGGAAGGGTCTCAGGATTGGAATGGGAAGGAGTTTGATATCACATCTCATGCCATAGTATGGGTCTCAGGTTTGGTAGAAGCATTGGGATATCACATCTCATGCTATCGGAAGGGTATCAGTATTGGATTTTGAAGAAGTTGGATATCCCATCTCATGCTATAGGAAGGGTCTCAGGTTGGAATGGGAAGGAGTTGGATATCACATTTCATGTTATAGGAAGGGTCTCAGGATTGGAATGGGAAGGACTTGGATATCATATCTCATGCTATAGGACGGGTCTCAGGTTTGTTATTAGAATCATTGAGATATCATATTGCATGCTGTAGGAAGGGTCTAAGGATTGGAATAGGAAGGACTTGGATATCACATCTCATGCTATAGATAGGCTCTCAGGTTTGGAAAGGGAAGGAGTTGGATATCACATTTCATGTTAGAGGAAGGATCTCAGGTTTGGTATTAGAGGCATTGAGATATCACATCTCATGCTATAGGAAGGGTCTCAGGTTGGAATTGGAAGGAGTTGGATATCACATCTCATGTTATAGGAAGGGTCTCAGGATTGGAATGGGAAGGACTTGGATATCACATCTCATGCTATAGGAAGGCTCTCAGGTTTGGAAGGGGAAAGAGTTGGATATCACATTTCATGTTAGAGGTAGGATCTCAGGTTTGGTATTAGAGGCAATGAGATATCACATCTCATGCTATCAGAAGGGTCTCAGATTTAGAATGGGAAGGAGTTGGATATCACATCTCATGCTAAAGGGAGGGTCTCAGGTTTGGAAGGGGAAGGATTTGGATATCACATCTCATGTTATAGGAAGGATCTCATGTTTGGTATTAGAAGCATTGAGATATCACATCTCATGCTATCGGAAGGATCTCAGGTTTGGTATTAGAAGCATTGAGATATCACATCTCATGCTATCAGAAGGTTCTCAGGATTGGAATGGGAAGGAGTTGGATATCCCATCTCATGCTAAAGGGAGGGTCTCAGGTTTGGAAGGGGAAGGATTTGGATATCACATCTCATGTTATCGGAAGGATCTCAGGTTTGGTATTAGAAGTATTGAGATATCACATCTCATGCTATAGGAAGGGTCTCAGGATTGGAATATGGGAAGTAGTTGGATATCACATCTCATGCTAAAGGAAGGGTCTCAGGTTTGGTAGAAGCATTGAGATATCACATCTCATGCTATAGGAAGGGTCTCAGGAGGATATCACATCTCATGCTATAGGAAGGGTCTCAGATTTGGTATAAGCATTGAGATATCACATCTCATGCTAAAGGAAGGGTCACAGGATTGGAATGGGAAGGAGTTGTATATGACATCTCAGGCCATAGGAAGGTTCTCAGGTTTGGTATAAGCATTGAGATATCACATCTCTGCTATCGGAAGGGTCTCAGGATTGGAATGGGAAGGAGTTGGATATCCCATCTCATGTTATAGGAAGGGTCTCAGGTTTGGTATTAGAAGCATAGAGATATCACATCTCATGCTATAGGAAGGATCTCAGGATTTGAATGGCAAGGAGTTGGATATCACATCTCATGCCATAGGAAGGGTCTCAGGTTTGGTATAAGCATTGAGATATCACATCTCTGCTATCGGAAGGGTCTCAGGATTGGATTGGGAAGGAGTTAGATATCCCTTCTCATGCTATAGGAAGTGTCTCAGGTTGGAATGGGAAGGAGTTGGATATCACATCTCATGTTATAGGAAGGGTCTCAGGATTGGAATGGGAAGGACTTGGATGTCACATCTCATGCTATAGGGAGGGTCTCAAGTTTGATATTAGAAGCATTGAGATAACAAATCTCATGATATCGGAAGGGTCTCAGGATTGGAATGGGAAGGAGTTGGATATCACATCTCATGATAAAGGAAGGGTCTAAGGTTTGGAAGGGGAAGGATTTGGATATCACATCTCATGTTATAGGACGGGTCTCAGGTTTGGTATTAGATGCATTGAGATATCAAGTCTCATGGTATAAGAAGGGTCTCAGAATTGGAATGGGAAGGAGTTGGATATCACACCTCAAGCTATAGGAAGGGTCTCAGGATTGGAATGGGAAGGAGTTTGATATCACATCTCATGCCATAGTATGGGTCTCAGGTTTGGTAGAAGCATTGGGATATCACATCTCATGCTATCGGACGGGTATCAGTATTGGATTTGGAAGAAGTTGGATATCCCATCTCATGCTATAGGAAGGGTCTCAGGTTGGAATGGGAAGGAGTTGGATATCACATTTCATGTTATAGGAAGGGTCTCAGGATTGGAATGGGAAGGACTTGGATATCATATCTCATGCTATAGGACGGGTCTCAGGTTTGTTATTAGAATCATTGAGATATCATATTGCATGCTGTAGGAAGGGTCTAAGGATTGGAATGGGAAGGACTTGGATATCACATCTCATGCTATAGATAGGCTCTTAGGTTTGGAAAGGGAAGGAGTTGGATATCACATTTCATGTTAGAGGAAGGATCTCAGGTTTGGTATTAGAAGCATTGAGATATCACATCTCATGCTATATGAAGGGTCTCAGGATTGGAATGGGAAGTAGTTGGATTGCACATCTCATGCTATAGGAAGGGTCTCAGGTTTGGTATAAGCATTGAGATATCACATCTCATGCTATAGGACAGGTCTCAGGATTGGAATGGAAGGAGTTGGATATCACATATCATGTTATAGGAGGGATCTCAGGTTTGGTATTAGAAGCATTGAGACATCACATCTCATGCTATAGGAAGGGTCTCAGGGTTGGAATGGGAACGAGTTGGATATCACATCTCATCCAATAGGAAGGGTCTCAGGTTTGGAATGGGAAGGAATTGGATATCACATCTCATGTTATAATAAGGATCTCAGGTTTGGTATTAGAAGCATTGAGATATCACATCTCATGCTATAGGAAGGGTCTCAGGATTGGAATGTGAAGGATTTGGATATCACATCTCATGCTAAAGGAAGGGTCTCAGGTTTGGTAGAAGCATTGAGATATCACGTCTCTGCTATCGGAAGGGTCTCAGGATTGTATTGGGAAGGAGTTGGATATCCCTTCTCATGCTATAGGAAGGGTCTCAGGATTTGAATGGCAAGGAATTGGATATCACATCTCATGCCATAGGAAGGGTCTCAGGTTTGGTATAAGCATTGAGATATCACATCTCTGCTATCGGAAGGGTCTCAGGATTGGAATGGGAAGGAGTTGGATATTCCCATCTCATGTTATAGGAAGGGTCATTGGTTTGGTATTAGAAGCATTGAGATATCACATCTCATGCTATAGGAAGGGTCTCAGGATTGGAATGGGAAGGAGTTGGATATCACATCTCATGATAAAGGAAGGGTCTAAGGTTTGGAAGGGGAAGGATTTGGATATCACATCTCATGTTATATTACGGGTCTCATGTTTGGTATTATAAGCATTGAGATATCAAGTCTCAGAGTATAGGAAGGGTCTCAGAATTGGAATGGGAAGGAGTTGGATATCACATCTCAAGCTATAGGAAGGGTCTCAGGATTGGAATGTGAAGGACTTGGATATCACATCTCATGCTATAGGAAGGCTCTCAGGTTTGGAAGGGGAAAGAGTTGGATATCACATTTCATGTTAGAGGTAGGATCTCAGGTTTGGTATTAGAGGCATTGAGATATCACATCTCATGCTATCAGAAGGGTCTCAGGAATGGAATGGGAAGGAGTTGGATATCACATCTCATGCTAAAGGGAGGGTCTCAGGTTTGGAAGGGGAAGGATTTGGATATCACATCTCATGTTATAGGAAGGATCTCAGGTTTGGTATTAGAAGCATTGAGATATCACATCTCATGCTATCGGAAGGATCTCAGGTTTGGTATTAGAAGCATTGAGATATCACATCTCATGCTATCAGAAGGGTCTAAGGATTGGAATGGGAAGGAGTTGGATATCACATCTCATGCTAAAGGGAGGGTCTCAGGTTTGGAAGGGGAAGGATTTGGATATCACATCTCATGTTATCGGAAGGATCTCACGTTTGGTATTAGAAGTATTGAGATATCATATCTCATGCTATAGGAAGGGTCTCAGGATTGGAATGGGAAAGAGTTGGATATCACATCTCATGCTATAGGGAGTGTCTCAGGATTGGAATGGGAAGGACTTAGATATCACATATCATGCTATAGGGAGGGTCTCAGTTTTGATATTAGAAGCATTGAGATATCACATCTCATGCTATCGGAAGTGTCTCAGGATTGGAATGGGAAGGAGCTGGATATCACATCTCATGCTAAAGGAAGAGTCTCAGGTTTGGAACGGGAAGGATTTGGATATCACATCTCATGTTATAGGAAGGGTCTCAGGTTTGGTATAAGCATTGAGATATCACATCTCTGCTATCGGAAGTGTCTCAGGATTGGAATGGGAAGGAGTTGGATATCACATCTCATGTTATAGGACGGGTCTCAGGTTTGTTATTAGAATCATTGAGATATCATATTGCATGCTGTAGAAAGGGTCTAAGGGTTGGAATGGGAAGGACTTGGATATCACATCTCATGCTATAGATAGGCTCTTAGGTTTGGAAAGGGAAGGAGTTGGATATCACATTTCATGTTAGAGGAAGGCTCTCAGGTTTGGTATTAGAAGCATTGAGATATCACATCTCATGCTATAGGAAGGGTCTCAGGATTGGAATGGGAAGTAGTTGGATATCACATCTCATGCTATAGGAAGGGTCTCAGGTTTAGTATAAGCATTGAGATATCACATCTCATGCTATAGGACGGGTCTCAGGATTGGAATGGAAGGAGTTGGATATCACATCTCATGTTATAGGAAGGATCTCAGGTTTGGTATTAGAAGCATTGAGACATCACATCTCATGCTATAGGAAGGGTCTCAGGGTTGGAATGGGAAGGAGTTGGATATCACATCTCATCCAATAGGAAGGGTCTCAGGTTTGGAATGGGAAGGAATTGGATATCACATCTCATGTTATAGGAAGGATCTCAGGTTTGGTATTAGAAGCATTGAGATATCACATCTCATGCTATAGGAAGGGTCTCAGGATTGGAATGTGAAGGATTTGGATATCACATCTCATGCTAAAGGAAGGGTCTCAGGTTTGGTAGAAGCATTGAGATATCACGTCTCTGCTATCGGAAGGGTCGCAGGATTGGATTGGGAAGGAGTTGGATATCCCTTCTCATGCTATAGGAAGGGTCTCAGGATTTGAATGGCAAGGAGTTGGATATCACATCTCATGCCATAGGAAGGGTCTCAGGTTTGGTATAAACATTGAGATATCACATCTCTGCTATCGGAAGGGTCTCAGGATTGGATTGGGAAGGAGTTGGATATCCCTTCTCATGCTATAGGAAGTGTCTCAGGTTGGAATGGGAAGGAGTTGGATATCACATCTCATGTTATAGGAAGGGTCCCAGGATTGGAATGGGAAGGATTTGGATATCACATCTCTTGCTATAGGAAGGGTCTCAGGATTGGAATGGGTAGGAGTTGGATATTACTTTCTTGCTATAGGAAGGGTCTCATGTTTGGAATGGGAAGGAGTTGGATATCACATATGCTATAGTTAGTGTCTCAGGTTTGGAATGGGAAGGAGTTGGATATCAAATCTCATGTTATAGGAAGGGTCTCAGGTTTGGTATAAGCATTGAAATATCACATCTCTGCTATCGGAAGCGGCTCAGGATTGGAATGGGAAGGAGTTGGATATCACATCTCATGTTATAGTAAGAGTCTCTGGTTTGGTATTAGAATCATTGAGATATCACATCGCATGCTGTAGGAAGGGTCTAAGGATTGGAATGGGATGGACTTGGATATCACATCTCATGCTATAGGTAGGCTCTCAGGTTTGGTATAAGCATTGAGATATCACATCTCATGCTATAGGAAGGGTCTCAGGATTGGAATGGGAAGGATTTGGATATCACATCTCATGCGATAGGAATGGTCTCAGATTTGGTATAAGCATTGAGATATCACATCTCATGCTAAAGGAAGGGTCTCAGGATTGGAATGGGAAGGAGTTGTATATGACATCTCAGGCCATAGGAAGGGTCTCAGGTTTGGTATAAGCATTGAGATATCACATCTCTGCTATCGGAAGGGTCTCAGGATTGGAATGGGAAGGAGTTGGATATCCCATCTCATGTTATAGGAAGGGTCTCAGGTTTGGTATTAGAAGCATAGAGATATCACATCTCATGCTATAGGAAGGGTCTCAGGATTGGAATGGGAAGGACTTGGATGTCACATCTCATGCTATAGGGAGGATCTCAAGTTTGATATTAGAAGCATTGAGATAACAAATCTCATGATATCGGAAGGGTTTCAGGATTGGAATGGGAAGGAGTTGGATACCACATCTCATGATAAAGGAAGGGTCTAAGGTTTGGAAGGGGAAGGATTTGGATATCGCATCTCATGTTATAGGACGGGTCTCAGGTTTGGTATTAGAAGCATTGAGATATCAAGTCTCATGGTATAAGAAGGGTCTCAGAATTGGAATGGGAAGGAGTTGGATATCACACCTCAAGCTATAGGAAGGGTCTCAGGATTGGAATGGGAAGGAGTTTGATATCACATCTCATGCCATAGTATGGGTCTCAGGTTTGGTAGAAGCATTGGGATATCACATCTCATGCTATCGGAAGGGTATCAGTATTGGATTTTGAAGAAGTTGGATATCCCATCTCATGCTATAGGAAGGGTCTCAGGTTGGAATGGGAAGGAGTTGGATATCACATTTCATGTTATAGGAAGGGTCTCAGGATTGGAATGGGAAGGACTTGGATATCATATCTCATGCTATAGGACGGGTCTCAGGTTTGTTATTAGAATCATTGAGATATCATATTGCATGCTGTAGGAAGGGTCTAAGGATTGGAATAGGAAGGACCTGGATATCACATCTCATGCTATAGATAGGCTCTTAGGTTTGGAAAGGGAAGGAGTTGGATATCACATTTCATGTTAGAGGAAGGATCTCAGGTTTGGTATTAGAAGCATTGAGATATCACATCTCATGCTATAGGAAGGGTCTCCGGATTGGAATGGGAAGTAGTTGGATATCACATCTCATGCTATAGGAAGGGTCTCAGGTTTGGTATAAGCATTGCGATATCACATCTCATGCTATAGGACGGGTCTCAGGATTGGAATGAAAGGAGTTGGATATCACATCTCATGTTATAGGAAGGATCTCAGGTTTGGTATTAGAATCATTGAGACATCACATCTCATGCTATAGGAAGGGTCTCAGGGTTGGAATGGGAAGGAGTTGGATATCACAACTCATCCAATAGGAAGGGTCTCAGGTTTGGAATGGGAAGGAATTGGATATCACATCTCATGTTATAGGAAGGATCTCAGGTTTGGTATTAGAAGCATTGAGATATCACATCTCATGCTATAGGAAGGGTCTCAGGATTGGAATGTGAAGGATTTGGATATCACATCTCATGCTAAAGGAAGGGTCTCAGGTTTGGTAGAAGCATTGAGATATCACGTCTCTGCTATCGGAAGGGTCTCAGGATTGGATTGGGAAGGAGTTGGATATCCCTTCTCATGCTATAGGAAGGGTCTCAGGATTTGAATGGCAAGGAGTTGGATATCACATCTCATGCCATACGAAGGGTCTCAGGTTTGGTATAAGCATTGAGATATCACATCTCTGCTATCGGAAGGGTCTCAGGATTGGAATGGGAAGGAGTTGGATATTCCCATCTCATGTAATAGGAAGGGTCTCAGGTTTGGTATTAGAAGCATTGAGATATCACATCTCATGCTATAGGAAGGGTCTCAGGATTGGAATGGGAAGGACTTGGATATCACATCTCATGCTATAGGGAGGGTCTCAAGTTTGATATTAGAAGCTTTGATATATCACATCTCATGATATCGGAAGGGTCTCAGGATTGGAATGGGAAGGAGTTGGATATCACATCTCATGATAAAGGAAGGGTCTAAGGTTTGGAAGGGGAAGGATTTGGATATCACATCTCATGTTATATTACGGGTCTCAGGTTTGGTATTAGAAGCATTGAGATATCAAGTCTCAGAGTATAGGAAGGGTCTCAGAATTGGAATGGGAAGGAGTTGGATATCACATCTCAAGCTATAGGAAGGGTCTCAGGATTGGAATGGGAAGGACTTGGATATCAAATCTCATGCTATAGGAAGGCTCTCAGGTTTGGAAGGGGAAAGAGTTGGATATCACATTTCATGTTAGAGGTAGGATCTCAGGTTTGGTATTAGAGGCATTGATATATCACATCTCATGCTATCAGAAGGGTCTCGGGAATGGAATGGGAAGGAGTTGGATATCACATCTCATGCTAAAGGGAGGGTCTCAGGTTTGGAAGGGGAAGGATTTGGATATCACATCTCATGTTATAGGAAGGATCTCAGGTTTGGTATTAGAAGCATTGAGATATCACATCTCATGCTATCGGAAGGATCTCAGGTTTGGTATTAGAAGCATTGAGCTATCACATCTCATGCTATCAGAAGGGTCTCAGGATTGGAATGGGAAGGGGTTGGATATCACATCTCATGCTAAAGGGAGGGTCTCAGGTTTGGAAGGGGAAGGATTTGGATATCACATCTCATGTTATCGGAAGGATCTCACGTTTGGTATTAGAAGTATTGAGATATCATATCTCATGCTATAGGAAGGGTCTCAGGATTGGAATGGGAAGGAGTTGGATATCACATCTCATGCTATAGGAAGTGTCTCAGGATTGTAATGGGAAGGACTTGGATATCACATCTCATGCTATAGGTAGGGTCTCAAGTTTGATATTAGAAGCATTGAGATATCACATCTCATGCTATAGGAAGGGTCTGAGGATTGGAATGGGAAGGAGTTGGATATCACATCTCATGCTATGGGAAGGGTCTCAGGTTTGGTATAAGCAGTGAGATATCACATCTCATGCTATAGGAAGTGTCTCAGGATTGGAATGGGAAGGAGTTGGATATCACATCTCATGTTATAGGAAGGATCTCAGGTTTGGTATAAGCATTGAGATATCACATCTCTGCTATCGGAAGGGTCTCAGGATTGGAATGGGAAGGAGTTGGATATTCCCATCTCATGTTATAGGAAGGGTCTCAGGTTTGGTATTAGAAGCATTGAGATATCACATCTCATGCTATAGGAAGGGTCTCAGGATTGGAATGGGAAGGACTTGGATATCACATCTCATGCTATAGGGAGGGTCTCAAGTTTGATATTAGAAGCTTTGAGATATCACATCTCATGATATCGGAAGGGTCTCAGGATTGGAATGGGAAGGAGTTGGATATCACATCTCATGATAAAGGAAGGGTCTAAGGTTTGGAAGGGGAAGGATTTGGATATCACATCTCATGTTATATTACGGGTCTCACGTCTGTATTAGAAGCATTGAGATATCAAGTCTCATAGTATAGGAAGGGTCTCAGAATTGGAATGGGAAGGAGTTGGATATCACATCTCAAGCTATAGGAAGGGTCTCAGGATTGGAATGGGAAGGACTTGGATATCACATCTCATGCTATAGGAAGGCTCTCAGGTTTGGAAGGGGAAAGAGTCGGATATCACATTTCATGTTAGAGGTAGGATCTCAGGTTTGGTATTAGAGGCATTGAGATATCACATCTCATGCTATCAGAAGGGTCTCAGGAATGGAATGGGAAGGAGTTGGATATCACATCTCATGCTAAAGGGAGGGTCTCAGGTTTGGAAGGGGAAGGATTTGGATATCACATCTCATGTTATAGGAAGGATCTCAGGTTTGGTATTAGAAGCATTGAGATATCACATCTCATGCTATCGGAAGGATCTCAGGTTTGGTATTAGAAGCATTGAGATATCACATCTCATGCTATCAGAAGAGTCTCAGGATTGGAATAGGAAGGAGTTCGATATCACATCTCATGCTAAAGGGAGGGTCTCAGGATTGGAAGGGGAAGGATTTGGATATCACATCTCATGTTATCGGAAGGATCTCACGTTTGGTATTAGAAGTATTGAGATATCATATCTCATGCTATAGGAAGGGTCTCAGGATTGGAATGGGAAGGAGTTGGATATCACATCTCATGCTATAGGGAGGGTCTCAGGATTGGAATGGGAAGGACTTAGATATCACATATCATGCTATAGGGAGGGTCTCAGTTTTGATATTAGAAGCATTGAGATATCACATCTCATGCTATAGGAAGTGTCTCAGGATTGGAATGGGAAGGTGCTGGATATCACATCTCATGCTAAAGGAAGGGTCTCAGGTTTGGAACGGGAAGGATTTGGATATCACATCTCATGTTATAGGAAGGGTCTCAGGTTTGGTATAAGCATTGAGATATCACATCTCTGCTATCGGAAGTGTCTCAGGATTGGAATGGGAAGGAGTTGGATATCCCATCTCATGTTATAGGACGGGTCTCAGGTTTGTTATTAGAATCATTGAGATATCATATTGCATGCTGTAGGAAGGGTCTAAGGGTTGGAATGGGAAGGACTTGGATATCACATCTCATGCTATAGATAGGCTCTTAGGTTTGGAAAGGGAAGGAGTTGGATATCACATTTCATGTTAGAGGAAGGATCTCAGGTTTGGTATTAGAAGCATTGAGATATCACATCTCATGCTATAGGAAGGGTCTCAGGATTGGAATGGGAAGCAGTTGGATATCACATCTCATGCTATAGGAAGGGTCTCAGGTTTGGTATAAGCATTGAGATATCACATCTCATGCTATAGGACGGGTCTCAGGATTTGAATGGAAGGAGTTGGATATCACATCTCATGTTATAGGAAGGATCTCAGGTTTGGTATTAGAAGCATTGAGACATCACATCTCATGCTATAGGAAGGGTCTCAGGGTTGGAATGGGAAGGAGTTGGATATCACATCGCATCCAATAGGAAGGGTCTCAGGTTTGGAATGGGAAGGAATTGGATATCACATCTCATGTTATAGGAAGGATCTCAGGTTTGGTATTAGAAGCATTGAGATATCACATCTCATGCTATAGGAAGGGTCTCAGGATTGGAATGTGAAGGATTTGGATATCACATCTCATGCTAAAGGAAGGGTCTCAGGTTTGGTAGAAGCATTGAGATATCACGTCTCTGCTATCGGAAGGGTCTCAGGATTGGATTGGGAAGGAGTTGGATATCACATCTCATGCCATAGGAAGGGTCTCAGGTTTGGTATAAGCATTGAGATATCACATCTCTGCTATCGGAAGGGTCTCAGGATTGGATTGGGAAGGAGTTGGATATCCCTTCTCATGCTATAGGAAGTGTCTCAGGTTGGAATGGGAAGGAGTTGGATATCACATCTCATGTTATAGGAAGGGTCTCAGGATTGGAATGGGAAGGATTTGGATATCACATCTCTTGCTATAGGAAGGGTCTCAGGATTGGAATGGGTAGGAGTTGGATATTACTTTCTTGCTATAGGAAGGGTCTCATGTTTGGAATGGGAAGGAGTTGGATATCACATATGCTATAGTTAGTGTCTCAGGTTTGGAACGGGAAGGAGTTGGATATCACATCTCATGTTATAGGAAGGGTCTCAGGTTTGGTATAAGCATTGAGATATCACATCTCTGCTATCGGAAGCGGCTCAGGATTGGAATGGGAAGGAGTTGGATATCCCATCTCATGTTATAGGAAGAGTCTCTGGTTTGGTAGAATCATTGAGATATCACATCGCATGCTGTAGGAAGGGTCAAAGGATTGGAATGGGATGGACTTGGATATCACATCTCATGCTATAGGTAGGCTCTCAGGTTTGGTATAAGCATTGAGATATCACATCTCATGCTATAGGAAGGGTCTCAGGATTGGAATGGGAAGGAATTGGATATCACATCTCATGCTATAGGAAGGGTCTCAGATTTGGTATAAGCATTGAGATATCACATCTCATGCTAAAGGAAGAGTCTCAGGATTGGAATGTGAAGGATTTGGATATCACATCTCATGCTAAAGGAAGGGTCTCAGGTTTGGTAGAAGCATTGAGATATCACGTCGCTGCTATCGGAAGGGTCTCAGGATTGGATTGGGAAGGAGTTGGATATCCCTTCTCATGCTATAGGAAGGGTCTCAGGATTTGAATGGCAACGAGTTGGATATCACATCTCATGCCATACGAAGGGTCTCAGGTTTGGTATAAGCATTGAGATATCACATCTCTGCTATCGGAAGGGTCTCAGGATTGGATTGGGAAGGAGTTGGATATCCCTTCTCATGCTATAGGAAGTGTCTCAGGTTGGAATGGGAAGGAGTTGGATATCACATCTCATGCTATAGGAAGGGTCTCAGGTTTGGTATAAGCATTGAGATATCACATCTCATGCTATAGGACGGGTCTCAGGATTGTAATGGAAGGAGTTGGATATCACATCTCATGTTATAGGAAGGATCTCAGGTTTGGTATTAGAATCATTGAGACATCACATCTCATGCTATAGGAAGGGTCTCAGGGTTGGAATGGGAAGGAGTTGGATATCACAACTCATCCAATAGGAAGGGTCTCAGGTTTGGAATGGGAAGGAATTGGATATCACATCTCATGTTATAGGAAGGATCTCAGGTTTGGTATTAGAAGCATTGAGATATCACATCTCATGCTATAGGAAGGGTCTCAGGATTGGAATGTGAAGGATTTGGATATCACATCTCATGCTAAAGGAAGGGTCTCAGGTTTGGTAGAAGCATTGAGATATCACGTCTCTGCTATCGGAAGGGTCTCAGGATTGGATTGGGAAGGAGTTGGATATCCCTTTTCATGCTATAGGAAGGGTCTCAGGATTTGAATGGCAAGGAGTTGGATATCACATCTCATGCCACAGGAAGGGTCTCAGGTTTGGTTTAAGCATTGAGATATCACATCTCTGCTATCGGAAGGGTCTCAGGATTGGATTGGGAAGGAGTTGGATATCCCTTCTCATGCTATAGGAAGTGTCTCAGGTTGGAATGGGAAGGAGTTGGATATCACATCTCATGTTATAGGAAGGGTCTCAGGATTGGAATGGGAAGGATTTGGATATCACATCTCTTGCTATAGGAAGGGTCTCAGGATTGGAATGGGTAGGAGTTGGATATTACTTTCTTGCTATAGGAAGGGTCTCATGTTTGGAATGGGAAGGAGTTGGATATCACATATGCTATAGTTAGTGTCTCAGGTTCGGAACGGGAAGGAGTTGGATATCACATCTCATGTTATAGGAAGGGTCTCAGGTTTGGTATAAGCATTGAGATATCACATCTCTGCTATCGGAAGCGGCTCAGGATTTGAATGGGAAGGAGTTGGATATCCCATCTCATGTTATAGGAAGAGTCTCTGGTTTGGTATTAGAATCATTGAGATATCACATTGCATGTTGTAGGAAGGGTCTAAGGATTGGAATGGGATGGACTTGGATATCACATCTCATGCTATAGGTAGGCTCTCAGGTTTGGTATAAGCATTGAGATATCACATCTCATGCTATAGGAAGGGTCTCAGGATTGGAATGGGAAGGAATTGGATATCACATCTCATGCTATAGGAAGGGTCTCAGATTTGGTATAAGCATTGAGATATCACATATCATGCTAAAGGAAGGGTCTCAGGATTGGAATGGGAAGGAGTTGTATATGACATCTCAGGCCATAGGAAGGTTCTCAGGTTTGGTATAAGCATTGAGATATCACATCTCTGCTATCGGAAAGGTCTCAGGATTGGAATGGGAAGGAGTTGGATATCCCATCTCATGTTATAGGAAGGATCTCAGGTTTGGTATTAGAAGCATAGAGATATCACATCTCATGCTATAGGAAGGGTCTCAGGATTGGAATGGGAAGGACTTGGATGTCACATCTCATGCTATAGGGAGGGTCTCAAGTTTGATATTAGAAGCATTGAGATAACAAATCTCATGATATCGGAAGGGTCTCAGGATTGGAATGGGAAGGAGTTGGATATCACATCTCATGATAAAGGAAGGGTCTAAGGTTTGGAAGGGGAAGGATTTGGATATCACATCTCATGTTATAGGACGGGTCTCAGGTTTGGTATTAGAAGCATTGAGATATCAAGTCTCATGGTATAAGAAGGGTCTCAGAATTGGAATGGGAAGGAGTTGGATATCACACCTCAAGCTATAGGAAGGGTCTCAGGATTGGAATGGGAAGGAGTTTGATATCACATCTCATGCCATAGTATGGGTCTCAGGTTTGGTAGAAGCATTGGGATATCACATCTCATGCTATCGGAAGGGTATCAGTATTGGATTTCGAAGAAGTTGGATATCCCATCTCATGCTATAGGAAGGGTCTCAGGTTGGAATGGGAAGGAGTTGGATATCACATTTCATGTTATAGGAAGGGTCTCAGGATTGCAATGGGAAGGACTTGGATATCATATCTCATGCTATAGGACGGGTCTCAGGTTTGTTATTAGAATCATTGAGATATCATATTGCATGCTGTAGGAAGGGTCTAAGGATTGGAATAGGAAGGACCTGGATATCACATCTCATGCTATAGATAGGCTCTTAGGTTTGGAAAGGGAAGGAGTTGGATATCACATTTCATGTTAGAGGAAGGATCTCAGGTTTGGTATTAGAAGCACTGAGATATCACATCTCATGCTATAGGAAGGGTCTCAGGATTGGAATTGGAAGTAGTTGGATATCACATCTCATGCTATAGGAAGGGTCTCAGGTTTGGTATAAGCATTGAGATATCACATCTCATGCTATAGGACGGGTCTCAGGATTGGAATGGAAGGAGTTGGATATCACAACTCATCCAATAGGAAGGGTCTCAGGTTTGGAAAGGGAAGGAGTTGGATATCACATTTCATGTTAGAGGAAGGATCTCAGGTTTGGTATTAGAAGCACTAAGATATCACATCTCATGCTATAGGAAGGGTCTCAGGATTGGAATGGGAAGTAGTTGGATATCACATCTCATGCTATAGGAAGGGTCTCAGGTTTGGTATAAGCATTGAGATATCACATCTCATGCTATAGGACGGGTCTCAGGATTGGAATGGAAGGAGTTGGATATCACAACTCATCCAATAGGAAGGGTCTCAGGTTTGGAATGGGAAGGAATTGGATATCACATCTCATGTTATAGGAAGGATCTCAGGTTTGGTATTAGAAGCATTGAGATATCACATCTCATGCTATAGGAAGGGTCTCAGGATTGGAATGTGAAGGATTTGGATATCACATCTCATGCTAAAGGAAGGGTCTCAGGTTTGGTAGAAGCATTGAGATATCACGTCTCTGCTATCGGAAGGGTCTCAGGATTGGATTGGGAAGGAGTTGGATATCCCTTCTCATGCTATAGGAAGGGTCTCAGGATTTGAATGGCAAGGAGTTGGATATCACATCTCATGCCATACGAAGGGTCTCAGGTTTGGTATAAGCATTGAGATATCACATCTCTGCTATCGGAAGGGTCTCAGGATTGGAATGGGAAGGAGTTGGATATTCCCATCTCATGTAATAGGAAGGGTCTCAGGTTTGGTATTAGAAGCATTGAGATATCACATCTCATGCTATAGGAAGGGTCTCAGGATTGGAATGGGAAGGACTTGGATATCACATCTCATGCTATAGGGAGGGTCTCAAGTTTGATATTAGAAGCTTTGAGATATCACATCTCATGATATCGGAAGGGTCTCAGGATTGGAATGGGAAGGAGTTGGATATCACATCTCATGATAAAGGAAGGGTCTAAGGTTTGGAAGGGGAAGGATTTGGATATCACATCTCATGTTATATTACGGGTCTCAGGTTTGGTATTAGAAGCATTGAGATATCAAGTCTCAGAGTATAGGAAGGGTCTCAGAATTGGAATGGGAAGGAGTTGGATATCACATCTCATGCTATAGGAAGGCTCTCAGGTTTGGAAGGGGAAAGAGTTGGATATCACATTTCATGTTTTAGGTAGGATCTCAGGTTTGGTATTAGAGGCATTGAGATATCACATCTCATGCTATCAGAAGGGTCTCGGGAATGGAATGGGAAGGAGTTGGATATCACATCTCATGCTAAAGGGAGGGTCTCAGGTTTGGAAGGGAAAGGATTTGGATATCACATCTCATGTTATAGGAAGGATCTCAGGTTTGGTATTAGAAGCATTGAGATATCACATCTCATGCTATCAGAAGGGTCTCAGGATTGGAATGGGAAGGATTTGGATATCGCATCTCTTGCTATAGGAAGGGTCTCAGGATTGGAATGGGTAGGAGTTGGATATTACTTTCTTGCTATAGGAAGGGTCTCATGTTTGGAATGGGAAGGAGTTGGATATCACATATGCTATAGTTAGTGTCTCAGGTTCGGAACGGGAAGGAGTTGGATATCACATCTCATGTTATAGGAAGGGTCTCAGGTTTGGTATAAGCATTGAGATATCACATCTCTGCTATCGGAAGCGGCTCAGGATTTGAATGGGAAGGAGTTGGATATCCCATCTCATGTTATAGGAAGAGTCTCTGGTTTGGTATTAGAATCATTGAGATATCACATTGCATGTTGTAGGAAGGGTCAAAGGATTGGAATGGGATGGACTTGGATATCACATCTCATGCTATAGGTAGGCTCTCAGGTTTGGTATAAGCATTGAGATATCACATCTCATGCTATAGGAAGGGTCTCAGGATTGGAATGGGAAGGAATTGGATATCACATCTCATGCTATAGGAAGGGTCTCAGATTTGGTATAAGCATTGAGATATCACATATCATGCTAAAGGAAGGGTCTCAGGATTGGAATGGGAAGGAGTTGTATATGACATCTCAGGCCATAGGAAGGTTCTCAGGTTTGGTATAAGCATTGAGATATCACATCTCTGCTATCGGAAAGGTCTCAGGATTGGAATGGGAAGGAGTTGGATATCCCATCTCATGTTATAGGAAGGATCTCAGGTTTGGTATTAGAAGCATAGAGATATCACATCTCATGCTATAGGAAGGGTCTCAGGATTGGAATGGGAAGGACTTGGATGTCACATCTCATGCTATAGGGAGGGTCTCAAGTTTGATATTAGAAGCATTGAGATAACAAATCTCATGATATCGGAAGGGTCTCAGGATTGGAATGGGAAGGAGTTGGATATCACATCTCATGATAAAGGAAGGGTCTAAGGTTTGGAAGGGGAAGGATTTGGATATCACATCTCATGTTATAGGACGGGTCTCAGGTTTGGTATTAGAAGCATTCAGATATCAAGTCTCATGGTATAAGAAGGGTCTCAGAATTGGAATGGGAAGGAGTTGGATATCACACCTCAAGCTATAGGAAGGGTCTCAGGATTGGAATGGGAAGGAGTTTGATATCACATCTCATGCCATAGTATGGGTCTCAGGTTTGGTAGAAGCATTGGGATATCACATCTCATGCTATCGGAAGGGTATCAGTATTGGATTTCGAAGAAGTTGGATATCCCATCTCATGCTATAGGAAGGGTCTCAGGTTGGAATGGGAAGGAGTTGGATATCACATTTCATGTTATAGGAAGGGTCTCAGGATTGGAATGGGAAGGACTTGGATATCATATCTCATGCTATAGGACGGGTCTCAGGTTTGTTATTAGAATCATTGAGATATCATATTGCATGCTGTAGGAAGGGTCTAAGGATTGGAATAGGAAGGACCTGGATATCACATCTCATGCTATAGATAGGCTCTTAGGTTTGGAAAGGGAAGGAGTTGGATATCACATTTCATGTTAGAGGAAGGATCTCAGGTTTGGTATTAGAAGCACTGAGATATCACATCTCATGCTATAGGAAGGGTCTCAGGATTGGAATGGGAAGTAGTTGGATATCACATCTCATGCTATAGGAAGGGTCTCAGGTTTGGTATAAGCATTGAGATATCACATCTCATGCTATAGGACGGGTCTCAGGATTGGAATGGAAGGAGTTGGATATCACAACTCATCCAATAGGAAGGGTCTCAGGTTTGGAAAGGGAAGGAGTTGGATATCACATTTCATGTTAGAGGAAGGATCTCAGGTTTGGTATTAGAAGCACTAAGATATCACATCTCATGCTATAGGAAGGGTCTCAGGATTGGAATGGGAAGTAGTTGGATATCACATCTCATGCTATAGGAAGGGTCTCAGGTTTGGTATAAGCATTGAGATATCACATCTCATGCTATAGGACGGGTCTCAGGATTGGAATGGAAGGAGTTGGATATCACAACTCATCCAATAGGAAGGGTCTCAGGTTTGGAATGGGAAGGAATTGGATATCACATCTCATGTTATAGGAAGGATCTCAGGTTTGGTATTAGAAGCATTGAGATATCACATCTCATGCTATAGGAAGGGTCTCAGGATTGGAATGTGAAGGATTTGGATATCACATCTCATGCTAAAGGAAGGGTCTCAGGTTTGGTAGAAGCATTGAGATATCACGTCTCTGCTATCGGAAGGGTCTCAGGATTGGATTGGGAAGGAGTTGGATATCCCTTCTCATGCTATAGGAAGGGTCTCAGGATTTGAATGGCAAGGAGTTGGATATCACATCTCATGCCATACGAAGGGTCTCAGGTTTGGTATAAGCATTGAGATATCACATCTCTGCTATCGGAAGGGTCTCAGGATTGGAATGGGAAGGAGTTGGATATTCCCATCTCATGTAATAGGAAGGGTCTCAGGTTTGGTATTAGAAGCATTGAGATATCACATCTCATGCTATAGGAAGGGTCTCAGGATTGGAATGGGAAGGACTTGGATATCACATCTCATGCTATAGGGAGGGTCTCAAGTTTGATATTAGAAGCTTTGAGATATCACATCTCATGATATCGGAAGGGTCTCAGGATTGGAATGGGAAGGAGTTGGATATCACATCTCATGATAAAGGAAGGGTCTAAGGTTTGGAAGGGGAAGGATTTGGATATCACATCTCATGTTATATTACGGGTCTCAGGTTTGGTATTAGAAGCATTGAGATATCAAGTCTCAGAGTATAGGAAGGGTCTCAGAATTGGAATGGGAAGGAGTTGGATATCACATCTCATGCTATAGGAAGGCTCTCAGGTTTGGAAGGGGAAAGAGTTGGATATCACATTTCATGTTTTAGGTAGGATCTCAGGTTTGGTATTAGAGGCATTGAGATATCACATCTCATGCTATCAGAAGGGTCTCGGGAATGGAATGGGAAGGAGTTGGATATCACATCTCATGCTAAAGGGAGGGTCTCAGGTTTGGAAGGGAAAGGATTTGGATATCACATCTCATGTTATAGGAAGGATCTCAGGTTTGGTATTAGAAGCATTGAGATATCACATCTCATGCTATCAGAAGGGTCTCAGGATTGGAATGGGAAGGAGTTGGATATCACATCTCATGCTAAAGGGAGGGTCTCAGGTTTGGAAGGGGAAGGATTTGGATATCACATCTCATGTTATCGGAAGGATCTCACGTTTGGTATTAGAAGTATTGAGATATCATATCTCATGCTATAGGAAGGGTCTCAGGATTGGAATGGGAAGGAGTTGGATATCACATCTCATGTTATAGGAAGTGTCTCAGGATTGTAATGGGAAGGACTTGGATATCACATCTCATGCTATAGGTAGGGTCTCAAGTTTGATATTAGAAGCATTGAGATATCACATCTCATGCTATAGGAAGGGTCTGAGGATTGGAATGGGAAGGAGTTGGATATCACATCTCATGCTATGGGAAGGGTCTCAGGTTTGGTATAAGCAGTGAGATATCACACCTCATGCTATAGGAAGTGTCTCAGGATTGGAATGGGAAGGAGTTGGAAATCACATCTCATGTTATAGGAAGGATCTCAGGTTTGGTATAAGCATTGAGATATCACATCTCTGCTACCGGAAGGGTCTCAGGATTGGAATGGGAAGGAGTTGGATATTCCCATCAAATGTTATAGGAAGGGTCTCAGGTTTGGTATTAGAAACATTGAGATATCACATCTCATGCTATAGGAAGGGTCTCAGGATTGGAATGGGAAGGACTTGGATATCACATCTCATGCTATAGGGAGGGTCTCAAGTTTGATATTAGAAGCTTTGAGATATCACATCTCATGATATCGGAAGGGTCTCAGGATTGGAATGGGAAGGAGTTGGATATCACATCTCATGATAAAGGAAGGGTCTAAGGTTTGGAAGGGGAAGGATTTGGATATCACATCTCATGTTATATTACGGGTCTCACGTTTGTATTAGAAGCATTGAGATATCAAGTCTCATAGTATAGGAAGGTTCTCAGAATTGGAATGGGAAGGAGTTGGATATCACATCTCAAGCTATAGGAAGGGTCTCAGGATTGGAATGGGAAGGACTTGGATATCACATCTCATGCTATAGGAAGGCTCTCAGGTTTGGAAGGGGAAAGAGTTGGATATCACATTTCATGTTAGAGGTAGGATCTCAGGTTTGGTATTAGAGGCATTGAGATATCACATCTCATGCTATCAGAAGGGTCTCAGGAATGGAATGGGAAGGAGTTGGATATCACATCTCATGCTAAAGGGAGGGTCTCAGTTTTGGAAGGGGAAGGATTTGGATATCACATCTCATGTTATAGGAAGGATCTCAGGTTTGGTATTAGAAGCATTGAGATATCACATCTCATGCTATCGGAAGGATCTCAGGTTTGGTATTAGAAGCATTGAGATATCACATCTCATGCGATCAGAAGAGTCTCAGGATTGGAATAGGAAGGAGTTGGATATCACATCTCATGCTAAAGGGAGGGTCTCAGGATTGGAAGGGGAAGGATTTGGATATCACATCTCATGTTATCGGAAGGATCTCACGTTTGGTATTAGAAGTATTGAGATATCATATCTCATGCTATAGGAAGGGTCTCAGGATTGGAATGGGAAGGAGTTGGATATCACATCTCATGCTATAGGGAGGGTCTCAGGATTGGAATGGGAAGGACTTAGATATCACATATCATGCTATAGGGAGGGTCTCAGTTTTGATATTAGAAGCATTGAGATATCACATCTCATGCTATAGGAAGTGTCTCAGGATTGGAATGGGAAGGTGCTGGATATCACATCTCATGCTAAAGGAAGGGTCTCAGGTTTGGAACGGGAAGGATTTGGATATCACATCTCATGTTATAGGAAGGGTCTCAGGTTTGGTATAAGCATTGAGATATCACATCTCTGCTATCGGAAGTGTCTCAGGATTGGAATGGGAAGGAATTGGATATCCCATCTCATGTTATAGGACGGGTCTCAGGTTTGTTATTAGAATCATTGAGATATCATATTGCATGCTGTAGGAAGGGTCTAAGGGTTGGAATGGGAAGGACTTGGATATCACATCTCTTGGTATAGATAGGCTCTTAGGTTTGGAAAGGGAAGGAGTTGGATATCACATTTCATGTTAGAGGAAGGATCTCAGGTTTGGTATTAGAAGCATTGAGATATCACATCTCATGCTATAGGAAGGGTCTCAGGATTGGAATGGGAAGCAGTTGGATATCACATCTCATGCTAAAGGGAGGGTCTCAGGTTTGGAAGGGGAAGGATTTGGATATCACATCTCATGTTATAGGAAGGATCTCAGGTTTGGTATTAGAAGCATTGAGATATCACATCTCATGCTATCGGAAGGATCTCAGGTTTGGTATTAGAAGCATTGAGATATCACATCTCATGCTATCAGAAGAGTCTCAGGATTGGAATAGGAAGGAGTTGGATATCCCATCTCATGTTATAGGACGGGTCTCAGGTTTGTTATTGGAATCATTGAGATATCATATTGCATGCTGTAGGAAGGGTCTAAGGGTTGGAATGTGAAGGACTTGGATATCACATCTCATGCTATAGATAGGCTCTTAGGTTTGGAAAGGGAAGGAGTTGGATCTCACATTTCATGTTAGAGGAAGGATCTCAGGTTTGGTATTAGAAGCATTGAGATATCACATCTCATGCTATAGGAAGGGTCTCAGGATTGGAATGGGAAGGAGTTGGATATCACATCTCATGCTATAGGAAGGGTCTCAGGTTTGGTATAAGCATTGAGATATCACATCTCATGCTATAGGAAGGGTCTCAGGATTGGAATGGAAGGAGTTGGATATCAGATCTCATGTTATAGGAAGGATCTCAGGTTTGGTATTAGAAGCATTGAGATATCACATCTCATGCTATAGGAAGGGTCTCAGGATTGGAATGTGAAGGATTTGGATATCACATCTCATGCTAAAGGAAGGGTCTCAGGTTTGGTAGAAGCATTGAGATATCACGTCGCTGCTATCGGAAGGGTCTCAGGATTGGATTGGGAAGGAGTTGGATATCCCTTCTCATGCTATAGGAAGGGTCTCAGGATTTGAATGGCAAGGAGTTGGATATCACATCTCATGCCATAGGAAGGGTCTCAGGTTTGGTATAAGCATTGAGATATGACATCTCTGCTATCGGAAGGGTCTCAGGATTGGATTGGGAATGAGTTGGATATCCCTTCTCATGCTATAGGAAGTGTCTCAGGTTGGAATGGGAAGGAGTTGGATATCACATCTCATGTTATAGGAAGGGTCTCAGGATTGGAATGGGAAGGATTTGGATATCACATCTCTTGCTATAGGAAGGGTCTCAGGATTGGAATGGGTAGGAGTTGGATATTACTTTCTTGCTATAGGAAGGGTCTCATGTTTGGAATGGGAAGGAGTTGGATATCACATATGCTATAGTTAGTGTCTCAGGTTTGGAACAGGAAGGAGTTGGATATCACATCTCATGTTATAGGAAGGGTCTCAGGTTTGGTATAAGCATTGAGATATCACATCTCTGCTATCGGAAGCGGCTCAGGATTGGAATGGGAAGGAGTTGGATTTCTCATCTCATGTTATAGGAAGAGTCTCTGGTTTGGTATTAGAATAATTGAGATATCACATTGCATGTTGTAGGAAGGGTCTAAGGATTGGAATGGGATGGACTTGGATATCACATCTCATGCTATAGGTAGGCTCTCAGGTTTGGTATAAGCATTGAGATATCACATCTCATGCTATAGGAAGGGTCTCAGGATTGGAATGGGAAGGAATTGGATATCACATCTCATGCTATAGGAAGGGTCTCAGATTTGGTATAAGCATTGAGATATCACATATCATGCTAAAGGAAGGGTCTCAGGATTGGAATGGGAAGGAGTTGTATATGACATCTCAGGCCATAGGAAGGTTCTCAGGTTTGGTATAAGCATTGAGATATCACATCTCTGCTATCGGAAAGGTCTCAGGATTGGAATGGGAAGGAGTTGGATATCCCATCTCATGTTATAGGAAGGATCTCAGGTTTGGTATTAGAAGCATAGAGATATCACATCTCATGCTATAGGAAGGGTCTCAGGATTGGAATGGGAAGGACTTGGATGTCACACCTCATGCTATAGGGAGGGTCTCAAGTTTGATATTAGAAGCATTGAGATAACAAATCTCATGATATCGGAAGGGTCTCAGGATTGGAATGGGAAGGAGTTGGATATCACATCTCATGATAAAGGAAGGGTCTAAGGTTTGGAAGGGGAAGGATTTGGATATCACATCTCATGTTATAGGACGGGTCTCAGGTTTGGTATTAGAAGCATTGAGATATCAAGTCTCATGGTATAAGAAGGGTCTCAGAATTGGAATGGGAAGGAGTTGGATATCACACCTCAAGCTATAGGAAGGGTCTCAGGATTGGAATGGGAAGGAGTTTGATATCACATCTCATGCCATAGTATGGGTCTCAGGTTTGGTAGAAGCATTGGGATATCACATCTCATGCTATCGGAAGGGTATCAGTATTGGATTTTGAAGAAGTTGGATATCCCATCTCATGCTATAGGAAGGGTCTCAGGTTGGAATGGGAAGGAGTTGGATATCACATTTCATGTTATAGGAAGGGTCTCAGGATTGGAATGGGAAGGACTTGGATATCATATCTCATGCTATAGGACGGGTCTCAGGTTTGTTATTAGAATCATTGAGATATCATATTGCATGCTGTAGGAAGGGTCTAAGGATTGGAATAGGAAGGACCTGGATATCACATCTCATGCTATAGATAGGCTCTTAGGTTTGGAAAGGGAAGGAGTTGGATATCACATTTCATGTTAGAGGAAGGATCTCAGGTTTGGTATTAGAAGCACTGAGATATCACATCTCATGCTATAGGAAGGGTCTCAGGATTGGAATGGGAAGTAGTTGGATATCACATCTCATGCTATAGGAAGGGTCTCAGGTTTGGTATAAGCATTGAGATATCACATCTCATGCTATAGGACGGGTTTCAGGATTGGAATGGAAGGAGTTGGATATCACATCTCATGTTATAGGAAGGATCTCAGGTTTGGTATTAGAATCATTGAGACATCACATCTCATGCTATAGGAAGGGTCTCAGGGTTGGAATGGGAAGGAGTTGGATATCACAACTCATCCAATAGGAAGGGTCTCAGGTTTGGAATGGGAAGGAATTGGATATCACATCTCATGTTATAGGAAGGATCTCAGGTTTGGTATTAGAAGCATTGAGATATCACATGTCATGCTATAGGAAGGGTCTCAGGATTGGAATGTGAAGGATTTGGATATCACATCTCATGCTAAAGGAAGGGTCTCAGGTTTGGTAGAAGCATTGAGATATCACGTCTCTGCTATCGGAAGGGTCTCAGGATTGGATTGGGAAGGAGTTGGATATCCCTTCTCATGCTATAGGAAGGGTCTCAGGATTTGAATGGCAAGGAGTTGGATATCACATCTCATGCCATACGAAGGGTCTCAGGTTTGGTATAAGCATTGAGATATCACATCTCTGCTATCGGAAGGGTCTCAGGATTGGAATGGGAAGGAGTTGGATATTCCCATCTCATGTAATAGGAAGGGTCTCAGGTTTGGTATTAGAAGCATTGAGATATCACATCTCATGCTATAGGAAGGGTCTCAGGATTGGAATGGGAAGGACTTGGATATCACATCTCATGCTATAGGGAGGGTCTCAAGTTTGATATTAGAAGCTTTGAGATATCACATCTCATGATATCGGAAGGGTCTCAGGATTGGAATGGGAAGGAGTTGGATATCACATCTCATGATAAAGGAAGGGTCTAAGGTTTGGAAGGGGAAGGATTTGGATATCACATCTCATGTTATATTACGGGTCTCAGGTTTGGTATTAGAAGCATTGAGATATCAAGTCTCAGAGTATAGGAAGGGTCTCAGAATTGGAATGGGAAGGAGTTGGATATCACATCTCAAGCTATAGGAAGGGTCTCAGGATTGGAATGGGAAGGACTTGGATATCACATCTCATGCTATAGGAAGGCTCTCAGGTTTGGAAGGGGAAAGAGTTGGATATCACATTTCATGTTAGAGGTAGGATCTCAGGTTTGGTATTAGAGGCATTGAGATATCACATCTCATGCTATCAGAAGGGTCTCGGGAATGGAATGGGAAGGAGTTGGATATCACATCTCATGCTAAAGGGAGGGTCTCAGGTTTGGAAGGGAAAGGATTTGGATATCACATCTCATGTTATAGGAAGGATCTCAGGTTTGGTATTAGAAGCATTGAGATATCACATCTCATGCTATCAGAAGGGTCTCAGGATTGGAATGGGAAGGAGTTGGATATCACATCTCATGCTAAAGGGAGGGTCTCAGGTTTGGAAGGGGAAGGATTTGGATATCACATCTCATGTTATCGGAAGGATCTCACGTTTGGTATTAGAAGTATTGAGATATCATATCTCATGCTATAGGAAGGGTCTCAGGAATGGAATGGGAAGGAGTTGGATATCACATCTCATGTTATAGGAAGTGTCTCAGGATTGTAATGGGAAGGACTTGGATATCACATCTCATGCTATAGGTAGGGTCTCAAGTTTGATATTAGAAGCATTGAGATATCACATCTCATGCTATAGGAAGGGTCTGAGGATTGGAATGGGAAGGAGTTGGATATCACATCTCATGCTATGGGAAGGGTCTCAGGTTTGGTATAAGCAGTGAGATATCGTATCTCATGCTATAGGAAGTGTCTCAGGATTGGAATGGGAAGGAGTTGGATATCACATCTCATGTTATAGGAAGGATCTCAGGTTTGGTATAAGCATTGAGATATCACATCTCTGCTACCGGAAGGGTCTCAGGATTGGAATGGGAAGGAGTTGGATATTCCCATCTCATGTTATAGGAAGGGTCTCAGGTTTGGTATTAGAAGCATTGAGATATCACATCTCATGCTATAGGAAGGGTCTCAGGATTGGAATGGGAAGGACTTGGATATCACATCTCATGCTATAGGGAAGGTCTCAAGTTTGATATTAGAAGCTTTGAGATATCACATCTCATGATATCGGAAGGGTCTCAGGATTGGAATGGGAAGGAGTTGGATATCACATCTCATGATAAAGGAAGGGTCTAAGGTTTGGAAGGGGAAGGATTTGGATATCACATCTCATGTTATATTACGGGTCTCACGTTTGTATTAGAAGCATTGAGATATCAAATCTCATAGTATAGGAAGGGTCTCAGAATTGGAATGGGAAGGAGTTGGATATCACATCTCAAGCTATAGGAAGGGTCTCAGGATTGGAATGGGAAGGACTTGGATATCACATCTCATGCTATAGGAAGGCTCTCAGGTTTGGAAGGGGAAAGAGTTGGATATCACATTTCATGTTAGAGGTAGGATCTCAGGTTTGGTATTAGAGGCATTGAGATATCACATCTCATGCTATCAGAAGGGTCTCAGGAATGGAATGGGAAGGAGTTGGATATCACATCTCATGCTAAAGGGAGGGTCTCAGGTTTGGAAGGGGAAGGATTTGGATATCACATCTCATGTTATAGGAAGGATCTCAGGTTTGGTATTAGAAGCATTGAGATATCACATCTCATGCTATCGGAAGGATCTCAGGTTTGGTATTAGAAGCATTGAGATATCACATCTCATGCTATCAGAAGAGTCTCAGGATTGGAATAGGAAGGAGTTGGATATCACATCTCATGCTAAAGGGAGGGTCTCAGGATTGGAAGGGGAAGGATTTGGATATCACATCTCATGTTATCGGAAGGATCTCACGTTTGGTATTAGAAGTATTGAGATATCATATCTCATGCTATAGGAAGGGTCTCAGGATTGGAATGGGAAGGAGTTGGATATCACATCTCATGCTATAGGGAGGGTCTCAGGATTGGAATGGGAAGGACTTAGATATCACATATCATGCTATAGGGAGGGTCTCAGTTTTGATATTAGAAGCATTGAGATATCACATCTCATGCTATAGGAAGTGTCTCAGGATTGGAATGGGAAGGTGCTGGATATCACATCTCATGCTAAAGGAAGGGTCTCAGGTTTGGAACTGGAAGGATTTGGATATCACATCTCATGTTATAGGAAGGGTCTCAGGTTTGGTATAAGCATTGAGATATCACATCTCTGCTATCGGAAGTGTCTCAGGATTGGAATGGGAAGGAGTTGGATATCCCATCTCATGTTATAGGACGGGTCTCAGGTTTGTTATTAGAATCATTGAGATATCATATTGCATGCTGTAGGAAGGGTCTAAGGGTTGGAATGGGAAGGACTTGGATATCACATCTCATGGTATAGATAGGCTCTTAGGTTTGGAAAGGGAAGGAGTTGGATATCACATTTCATGTTAGAGGAAGGATCTCAGGTTTGGTATTAGAAGCATTGAGATATCACATCTCATGCTATAGGAAGGGTCTCAGGATTGGAATGGGAAGCAGTTGGATATCACATCTCATGCTAAAGGGAGGGTCTCAGGTTTGGAAGGGGAAGGATTTGGATATCACATCTCATGTTATAGGAAGGATCTCAGGTTTGGTATTAGAAGCATTGAGATATCACATCTCATGCTATCGGAAGGATCTCAGGTTTGGTATTAGAAGCATTGAGATATCACATCTCATGCTATCAGAAGAGTCTCAGGATTGGAATAGGAAGGAGTTGGATATCACATCTCATGCTAAAGGGAGGGTCTCAGGATTGGAAGGGGAAGGATTTGGATATCACATCTCATGTTATCGGAAGGATCTCACGTTTGGTATTAGAAGTATTGAGATATCATATCTCATGCTATAGGAAGGGTCTCAGGATTGGAATGGGAAGGAGTTGGATATCACATCTCATGCTATAGGGAGGGTCTCAGGATTGGAATGGGAAGGACTTAGATATCACATATCATGCTATAGGGAGGGTCTCAGTTTTGATATTAGAAGCATTGAGATATCACATCTCATGCTATAGGAAGTGTCTAAGGATTGGAATGGGAAGGTGCTGGATATCACATCTCATGCTAAAGGAAGGGTCTCAGGTTTGGAACGGGAAGGATTTGGATATCACATCTCATGTTATAGGAAGGGTCTCAGGTTTGGTATAAGCATTGAGATATCACATCTCTGCTATCGGAAGTGTCTCAGGATTGGAATGGGAAGGAGTTGGATATCCCATCTCATGTTATAGGACGGGTCTCAGGTTTGTTATTAGAATCATTGAGATATCATATTGCATGCTGTAGGAAGGGTCTAAGGGTTTTAATGGGAAGGACTTGGATATCACATCTCATGGTATAGATAGGCTCTTAGGTTTGGAAAGGGAAGGAGTTGGATATCACATTTCATGTTAGAGGAAGGATCTCAGGTTTGGTATTAGAAGCATTGAGATATCACATCTCATGCTATAGGAAGGGTCTCAGGATTGGAATGGGAAGCAGTTGGATATCACATCTCATGCTATAGGAAGGGTCTCAGGTTTGGTATAAGCATTGAGATATCACATCTCATGCTATAGGACGGGTCTCAGGATTGGAATGGAAGGAGTTGGATATCACATCTCATGTTATAGGAAGGATCTCAGGTTTGGTATTAGAAGCATTGAGACATCACATCTCATGCTATAGGAAGGGTCTCAGGGTTGGAATGGGAAGGAGTTGGATATCACATCTCATCCAATAGGAAGGGTCTCAGGTTTGGAATGGGAAGGAATTGGATATCACATCTCATGTTATAGGAAGGATCTCAGGTTTGGTATTAGAAGCATTGAGATATCACATCTCATGCTATAGGAAGGGTCTCAGGATTGGAATGTGAAGGATTTGGATATCACATCTCATGCTAAAGGAAGGGTCTCAGGTTTGGTAGAAGCATTGAGATATCACGTCTCTGCTATCGGAAGAGTCTCAGGATTGGATTGGGAAGGAGTTGGATATCACATCTCATGCCATAGGAAGGGTCTCAGGTTTGGTATAAGCATTGAGATATCACATCTCTGCTATCGGAAGGGTCTCAGGATTGGATTGGGAAGGAGTTGGATATCCCTTCTCATGCTATAGGAAGTGTCTCAGGTTGGAATGGGAAGGAGTTGGATATGACATCTCATGTTATAGGAAGGGTCTCAGGATTGGAATGGGAAGGATTTGGATATCACATCTCTTGCTATAGGAAGGGTCTCAGGATTGGAATGGGTAGGAGTTGGATATTACTTTCTTGCTATAGGAAGGGTCTCATGTTTGGAATGTGAAGGAGTTGGATATAACATATGCTATAGTTAGTGTCTCAGGTTTGGAACGGGAAGGAGTTGGATATCACATCTCATGTTATAGGAAGGGTCTCAGGTTTGGTATAAGCATTGAGATATCACATCTCTGCTATCAGAAGCGGCTCAGGATTGGAATGGGAAGGAGTTGGATATCCCATCTCATGTTATAGGAAGAGTCTCTGGTTTGGTATTAGAATCATTGAGATATCACATCGCATGCTGTAGGAAAGGTCTAAGGATTGGAATGGGATGGACTTGGATATCACATCTCATGCTATAGGTAGGCTCTCAGGTTTGGTATAAGCATTGAGATATCACATCTCATGCTATAGGAAGGGTCTCAGGATTGGAATGGGAAGGAATTGGATATCACATCTCATGCTATAGGAAGGGTCTCAGATTTGGTATAAGCATTGAGATATCACATCTCATGCTAAAGGAAGGGTCTCAGGATTGGAATGGGAAGGAGTTGTATATGACATCTCAGGCCATAGGAAGGTTCTCAGGTTTGGTATAAGCATTGAGATATCACATCTCTGCTATCGGAAGGGTCTCAGGATTGGAATGGGAAGCAGTTGGATATCCCATCTCATGTTATAGGAAGGGTCTCAGGTTTGGTATTAGAAGCATAGAGATATCACATCTCATGCTATAGGAAGGATCTCAGGATTTGAATGGCAAGGAGTTGGATATCACATCTCATGCCATAGGAAGGGTCTCAGGTTTGGTATAAGCATTGAGATATCACATCTCTGCTATCGGAAGGGTCTCAGGATTGGATTGGGAAGGAGTTAGATATCCCTTCTCATGCTATAGGAAGTGTCTCAGGTTGGAATGGGAAGGAGTTGGATATCACATCTCATGCTATAGGAAGGGTCTCAGGATTGGAATGGGAAGGACTTGGTTGTCACATCTCATGCTATAGGGAGGGTCTCAAGTTTGATATTAGAAGCATTGAGATAACAAATCTCATGATATCAGAAGGGTCTCAGGATTGGAATGGGAAGGAGTTGGATATCACATCTCATGATAAAGGAAGGGTCTAAGGTTTGGAAGGGGAAGGATTTGGATATCACATCTCATGTTATAGGACGGCTCTCAGGTTTGGTATTAGATGCATTGAGATATCAAGTCTCATGGTATAAGAAGGGTCTCAGAATTGGAATGGGAAGGAGTTGGATATCACACCTCAAGCTATAGGAAGGGTCTCAGGATTGGAATGGGAAGGAGTTTGATATCACATCTCATGCCATAGTATGGGTCTCAGGTTTGGTAGAAGCATTGGGATATCACATCTCATGCTATCGGAAGGGTATCAGTATTGGATTTGGAAGAAGTTGGATATCCCATCTCATGCTATAGGAAGGGTCTCAGGTTGGAATGGGAAGGAGTTGGATATCACATTTCATGATATAGGAAGGGTCTCAGGATTGGAATGGGAAGGACTTGGATATCATATCTCATGCTATAGGACGGGTCTCAGGTTTGTTATTAGAATCATTGAGATATCATATTGCATGCTGTAGGAAGGGTCTAAGGATTGGAATGGGAAGGACTTGGATATCACATCTCATGCTATAGATAGGCTCTTAGGTTTGGAAAGGGAAGGAGTTGGATATCACATTTCATGTTAGAGGAAGGATCTCAGGTTTGGTATTAGAAGCATTGAGATATCACATCTCATGCTATATGAAGGGTCTCAGGATTGGAATGGGAAGTAGTTGGATATCACATCTCATGCTATAGGAAGGGTCTCAGGTTTGGTATAAGCATTGAGATATCACATCTCATGCTATAGGACAGGTCTCAGGATTTGAATGGAAGGAGTTGGATATCACATATCATGTTATAGGAAGGATCTCAGGTTTGGTATTGGAAGCATTGAGACATCACATCCCATGCTATAGGAAGGGTTCAGGGTTGGAATGGGAAGGAGTTGGATATCACATCTCATCCAATAGGAAGGGTCTCAGGTTTGGAATGGGAAGGAATTGGATATCACATCTCATGTTATAGGAAAGATCTCAGGTTTGGTATTAGAAGCATTGAGATATCACATCTCATGCTATAGGAAGGGTCTCAGGATTGGAATGTGAAGGATTTGGATATCACATCTCATGCTAAAGGAAGGGTCTCAGGTTTGGTAGAAGCATTGAGATATCACGTCTCTGCTATCGGAAGGGTCTCAGGATTGGATTGGGAAGGAGTTGGATATCCCTTCTCATGCTATAGGAAGGGTCTCAGGATTTGAATGGCAAGGAGTTGGATATCACATCTCATGCCATAGGAAGGGTCTCAGGTTTGGTATAAGCATTGAGATATCACATCTCTGCTATCGGAAGGGTCTCAGGATTGGAATGGGAAGGAGTTGGATATTCCCATCTCATGTTATAGGAAGGGTCATTGGTTTGGTATTAGAAGCATTGAGATATCACATCTCATGCTATAGGAAGGGTCTCAGGATTGGAATGGGAAGGACTTGGATATCACATCTGCTGCTATAGGGAGGGTCTCAAGTTTGATATTAGAAGCTTTGAGATATCACATCTCATGATATCGGAAGGGTCTCAGGATTGGAATGGGAAGGAGTTGGATATCACATCTCATGATAAAGGAAGGGTCTAAGGTTTGGAAGGGGAAGGATTTGGATATCACATCTCATGTTATATTACGGGTCTCAGGTTTGGTATTAGAAGCATTGAGATATCAAGTCTCAGAGTATAGGAAGGGTCTCAGAATTGGAATGGGAAGGAGTTGGATATCACATCTCAAGCTATAGGAAGGGTCTCAGGATTGGAATGGGAAGGACTTGGATGTCACATCTCATGCTATAGGAAGGCTCTCAGGTTTGGAAGGGGAAAGAGTTGGATATCACATTTCATGTTAGAGGTAGGATCTCAGGTTTGGTATTAGAGGCATTGAGATATCACATCTCATGCTATCAGAAGGGTCTCAGGAATGGAATGGGAAGGAGTTGGATATCACATCTCATGCTAAAGGGAGGGTCTCAGGTTTGGAAGGGGAATGATTTGGATATCACATCTCATGTTATAGGAAGGATCTCAGGTTTGGTATTAGAAGCATTGAGATATCACATCTCATGCTATCGGAAGGATCTCAGGTTTGGTATTAGAAGCATTGAGATATCACATCTCATGCTATCAGAAGGGTCTCAGGATTGGAATGGGAAGGAGTTGGATATCACATCTCATGCTAAAGGGAGGGTCTCAGGTTTGGAAGGGGAAGGATTTGGATATCACATCTCATGTTATCGGAAGGATCTCACGTTTGGTATTAGAAATATTGAGATATCATATCTCATGCTATAGGAAGGGTCTCAGGAGTGGAATGGGAAAGAGTTGGATATCACATCTCATGCTATAGGGAGTGTCTCAGGATTGGAATGGGAAGGACTTAGATATCACATATCATGCTATAGGGAGGGTCTCAGTTTTGATATTAGAAGCATTGAGATATCACATCTCATGCTATCGGAAGTGTCTCAGGATTGGAATGGGAAGGAGCTCAATATCACATCTCATGCTAAAGGAAGGGTCTCAGGTTTGGTATTAGAAGCATTGAGATAACACATCTCATGCTATAGGAAGGGTCTCAGGATTGGAATGGGAAGTAGTTGGATATCACATCTCATGCTATAGGAAGGGTCTCAGGTTTCGTATAAGCATTGCGATATCACATCTCATGCTATAGGACGGGTCTCAGGATTGGAATGGAAGGAGTTGGATATCACATCTCATGTTATAGGAAGGATCTCAGGTTTGGTATTAGAATCATTGAGACATCACATCTCATGCTATAGGAAGGGTCTCAGGGTTGGAATGGGAAGGAGTTGGATATCACAACTCATCCAATAGGAAGGGTCTCAGGTTTGGAATGGGAAGGAATTGGATATCACATCTCATGTTATAGGAAGGATCTCAGGTTTGGTATTAGAAGCATTGAGATATCACATCTCATGCTATAGGAAGGGACTCAGGATTGGAATGTGAAGGATTTGGATATCACATCTCATGCTAAAGGAAGGGTCTCAGGTTTGGTAGAAGCATTGAGATATCACGTCTCTGCTATCGGAAGGGTCTCAGGATTGGATTGGGAAGGAGTTGGATATCCCTTCTCATGCTATAGGAAGGGTCTCAGGATTTGAATGGCAAGGAGTTGGATATCACATCTCATGCCATACGAAGGGTCTCAGGTTTGGTATAAGCATTGAGATATCACATCTCTGCTATCGGAAGGGTCTCAGGATTGGAATGGGAAGGAGTTGGATATTCCCATCTCATGTAATAGGAAGGGTCTCAGGTTTGGTATTAGAAGCATTGAGATATCACATCTCATGCTATAGGAAGGGTCTCAGGATTGGAATGGGAAGGACTTGGATATCACATCTCATGCTATAGGGAGGGTCTCAAGTTTGATATTAGAAGCTTTGAGATATCACATCTCATGATATCGGAAGGGTCTCAGGATTGGAATGGGAAGGAGTTGGACATCACATCTCATGATAAAGGAAGGGTCTAAGGTTTGGAAGGGGAAGGATTTGGATATCACATCTCATGTTATATTACGGGTCTCAGGTTTGGTATTAGAAGCATTGAGATATCAAGTCTCAGAGTATAGGAAGGGTCTCAGAATTGGAATGGGAAGGAGTTGGATATCACATCTCAAGCAATAGGAAGGGTATCAGGATTGGAATGGGAAGGACTTGGATATCAGATCTCATGCTATAGGAAGGCTCTCAGGTTTGGAAGGGGAAAGAGTTGGATATCACATTTCATGTTAGAGGTAGGATCTCAGGTTTGGTATTAGAGGCATTGAGATATCACATCTCATGCTATCAGAAGGGTCTCGGGAATGGAATGGGAAGGAGTTGGATATCACATCTCATGCTAAAGGGAGGGTCTCAGGTTTGGAAGGGGAAGGATTTGGATATCACATCTCATGTTATAGGAAGGATCTCAGGTTTGGTATTAGAAGCATTGAGATATCACATCTCATGCTATCGGAAGGATCTCAGGTTTGGTATTAGAAGCATTGAGATATCACATCTCATGCTATCAGAAGGGTCTCAGGATTGGAATGGGAAGGAGTTGGATATCACATCTCATGCTAAAGGGAGGGTCTCAGGTTTGGAAGGGGAAGGATTTGGATATCACATCTCATGTTATCGGAAGGATCTCACGTTTGGTATTAGAAGTATTGAGATATCATATCTCATGCTATAGGAAGGGTCTCAGGATTGGAATGGGAAGGAGTTGGATATCACATCTCATGCTATAGGAAGTGTCTCAGGATTGTAATGGGAAGGACTTGGATATCACATCTCATGCTATAGGTAGGGTCTCAAGTTTGATATTAGAAGCATTGAGATATCACATCTCATGCTATAGGAAGGGTCTGAGGATTGGAATGGGAAGGAGTTGGATATCACATCTCATGCTATGGGAAGGGTCTCAGGTTTGGTATAAGCAGTGAGATATCACATCTCATGCTATAGGAAGTGTCTCAGGATTGGAATGGGAAGGAGTTGGATATCACATCTCATGTTATAGGAAGGATCTCAGGATTGGTATAAGCATTGAGATATCACATCTCTGCTATCGGAAGGGTCTCAGGATTGGAATGGGAAGGAGTTGGATATTCCCATCTCATGTTATAGGAAGGGTCTCAGGTTTGGTATTAGAAGCATTGAGATATCACATCTCATGCTATAGGAAGGGTCTCAGGATTGGAATGGGAAGGACTTGGATATCACATCTCATGCTATAGGGAGGGTCTCAAGTTTGATATTAGAAGCTTTGAGATATCACATCTCATGATATCGGAAGGGTCTCAGGATTGGAATGGGAAGGAGTTGGATATCACATCTCATGATAAAGGAAGGGTCTAAGGTTTGGAAGGGGAAGGATTTGGATATCACATCTCATGTTATATTACGGGTCTCACGTTTGTATTAGAAGCATTGAGATATCAAGTCTCATAGTATAGGAAGGGTCTCAGAATTGGAATGGGAAGGAGTTGGATATCACATCTCAAGTTATAGGAAGGGTCTCAGGATTGGAATGGGAAGGACTTGGATATCACATCTCATGCTATAGGAAGGCTCTCAGGTTTGGAAGGGGAAAGAGTTGGATATCACATTTCATGTTAGAGGTAGGATCTCAGGTTTGGTATTAGAGGCATTGAGATATCACATCTCATGCTATCAGAAGGGTCTCAGGAATGGAATGGGAAGGAGTTGGATATCACATCTCATGCTAAAGGGAGGGTCTCAGGTTTGGAAGGGGAAGGATTTGGATATCATATCTCATGTTATAGGAAGGATCTCAGGTTTGGTATTAGAAGCATTGAGATATCACATCTCATGCTATTGGAAGGATCTCAGGTTTGGTATTAGAAGCATTGAGATATCACATATCATGCTATCAGAAGAGTCTCAGGATTGGAATAGGAAGGAGTTGGATATCACATCTCATGCTAAAGGGAGGGTCTCAGGATTGGAAGGGGAAGGATTTGGATATCACATCTCATGTTATCGGAAGGATCGCACGTTTGGTATTAGAAGTATTGAGATATCATATCTCATGCTATAGGAAGGGTCTCAGGATTGGAATGGGAAGGAGTTGGATATCACATCTCATGCTATAGGGAGGGTCTCAGGATTGGAATGGGAAGGACTTAGATATCACATATCATGCTATAGGGAGGGTCTCAGTTTTGATATTAGAAGCATTGAGATATCACATCTCATGCTATAGGAAGTGTCTCAGGATTGGAATGGGAAGGTGCTGGATATCACATCTCATGCTAAAGGAAGGGTCTCAGGTTTGGAACGGGAAGGATTTGGATATCATATCTCATGTTATAGGAAGGGTCTCAGGTTTGGTAAAAGCATTGAGATATCACATCTCTGCTATCGGAAGTGTCTCAGGATTGGAATGGGAAGGAGTTGGATATCCCATCTCATGTTATAGGACGGGTCTCAGGTTTGTTATTAGAATCATTGAGATATCATATTGCATGCTGTAGGAAGGGTCTAAGGGTTGGAATGGGAAGGAGTTGGATATCCCATCTCATGTTATAGGACGGGTCTCAGGTTTGTTATTAGAATCATTGAGATATCACATCTCATGCTATAGGAAGGGTCTCAGGATTGGAATGGGAAGCAGTTGGATATCACATCTCATGCTATAGGAAGGGTCTCAGGTTTGGTATAAGCATTGAGATATCACATCTCATGCTATAGGACGGGTCTCAGGATTGGAATGGAAGGAGTTGGATATCACATCTCATGTTATAGGAAGGATCTCAGGTTTGGTATTAGAAGCATTGAGACATCACATCTCATGCTATAGGAAGGGTCTCAGGGTTGGAATGGGAAGGAGTTGGATATCACATCGCATCCAATAGGAAGGGTCTCAGGTTTGGAATGGGAAGGAATTGGATATCACATCTCATGTTATAGGAAGGATCTCAGGTTTGGTATTAGAAGCATTGAGATATCACATCTCATGCTATAGGAAGGGTCTCAGGATTGGAATGTGAAGGATTTGAATATCACATCTCATGCTAAAGGAAGGGTCTCAGGTTTGGTAGAAGCATTGAGATATCACGTCTCTGCTATCGGAAGGGTCTCAGGATTGGATTGGGAAGGAGTTGGATATCACATCTCATGCCATAGGAAGGGTCTCAGGTTTGGTATAAGCATTGAGATATCACATCTCTGCTATCGGAAGGGTCTCAGGATTGTATTGGGAAGGAGTTGGATATCCCTTCTCATGCTATAGGAAGTGTCTCAGGTTGGAATGGGAAGGAGTTGGATATCACATCTCATGTTATAGGAAGGGTCTCAGGATTGGAATGGGAAGGATTTGGATATCACATCTCTTGCTATAGGAAGGGTCTCAGGATTGGAATGGGTAGGAGTTGGATATCCCATCTCATGTTATAGGAAGAGTCTCTGGTTTGGTATTAGAATCATTGAGATATCACATTGCATGCTGTAGGAAGGGTCTAAGGATTGGAATGGGATGGACTTGGATATCACAACTCATGCTATAGGTAGGCTCTCAGGTTTGGTATAAGCATTGAGATATCACATCTCATGCTATAGGAAGGGTCTCAGGATTGGAATGGGAAGGAATTGGATATCACATCTCATGCTATAGGAAGGGTCTCAGATTTGGTATAAGCATTGAGATATCACATCTCATGCTAAAGGAAGGGTCTCAGGATTGGAATGGGAAGGAGTTGTATATGACATCTCAGGCCATAGGAAGGTTCTCAGGTTTGGTATAAGCATTGAGATATCACATCTCTGCTATCGGAAGGGTCTCAGGATTGGAATGGGAAGGAGTTGGATTTCCCATCTCATGTTATAGGAAGGGTCTCAGGTTTGGTATTAGAAGCATAGAGATATCACATCTCATGCTATAGGAAGGGTCTCAGGATTTGAATGGCAAGGAGTTGGATATCACATCTCATGCCATAGGAAGGGTCTCAGGTTTGGTATAAGCATTCAGATATCACATCTCTGCTATCGGAAGGGTCTCAGGATTGGATTGGGAAGGAGTTAGATATCCCTTCTCATGCTATAGGAAGTGTCTCAGGTTGGAATGGGAAGGAGTTGGATATCACATCTCATGCTATAGGAAGGGTCTCAGGATTGGAATGGGAAGGACTTGGATGTCACATCTCATGCTATAGGGAGGGTCTCAAGTTTGATATTAGAAGCATTGAGATAACAAATCTCATGATATCGGAAGGGTCTCAGGATTGGAATGGGAAGGAGTTGGATATCACATCTCATGATAAAGGAAGGGTCTAAGGTTTGGAAGGGGAAGGATTTGGATATCACATCTCATGTTATAGGACGGGTCTCAGGTTTGGTATTAGAAGCATTGAGATATCAAGTCTCATGGTATAAGAAGGGTCTCAGAATTGGAATGGGAAGGAGTTGGATATCACACCTCAAGCTATAGGAAGGGTCTCATGATTGGAATGGGAAGGACTTGGATATCACATCTCATGCTATAGGGAGGGTCTCAAGTTTGATATTAGAAGCTTTGAGATATCACATCTCATGATATCGGAAGGGTCTCAGGATTGGAATGGGAAGGAGTTGGATATCACATCTCAAGATAAAGGAAGGGTCTAAGGTTTGGAAGGGGAAGCATCTGGATATCAAATCTCATGTTATATTACGGGTCTCACGTTTGTATTAGAGGCATTGAGATATCAAGTCTCATAGTATAGGAAGGGTCTCAGAATTGGAATGGGAAGGAGTTGGATATCACATCTCAAGCTATAGGAAGGGTCTCAGGATTGGAATGGGGAGGACTTGGATATCACATCTCATGCTATAGGAAGGCTCTCAGGTTTGGAAGGGGAAATAGTTGGATATCACATTTCATGTTAGAGGTAGGATCTCAGGTTTGGTATTAGAGGCATTGAGATATCACATCTCATGCTATCAGAAGGGTCTCAGGAATGGAATGGGAAGGAGTTGGATATCACATCTCATGCTAAAGGGAGGGTCTCAGGTTTGGAAGGGGAAGGATTTGGATATCACATCTCATGTTATAGGAAGGATCTCAGGTTTGGTATTAGAAGCATTGAGATATCACATCTCATGCTATCGGAAGGATCTCAGGTTTGGTATTAGAAGCATTGAGATATCACATCTCATGCTATCAGAAGAGTCTCAGGATTGGAATAGGAAGGAGTTGGATATCACATCTCATGCTAAAGGGAGGGTCTCAGGATTGGAAGGGGAAGGATTTGGATATCACATCTCATGTTATCGGAAGGATCTCACGTTTGGTATTAGAAGTATTGAGATATCATATCTCATGCTATAGGAAGAGTCTCAGGATTGGAATGGGAAGGAGTTGGATATCACATCTCATGCTATAGGGAGGGTCTCAGGATTGGAATGGGAAGGACTTAGATATCACATATCATGCTATAGGGAGGGTCTCAGTTTTGATATTAGAAGCATTGAGATATCACATCTCATGCTATAGGAAGTGTCTCAGGATTGGAATGGGAAGGTGCTGGATATCACATCTCATGCTAAAGGAAGGGTCTCAGGTTTGGAACGGGAAGGATTTGGATATCACATCTCATGTTATAGGAAGGGTCTCAGGTTTGGTATAAGCATTGAGATATCACATCTCTGCTATCGGAAGTGTCTCAGGATTGGAATGGGAAGGAGTTGGATATCCCATCTCATGTTATAGGACGGGTCTCAGGTTTGTTATTAGAATCATTGAGATATCATATTGCATGCTGTAGGAAGGGTCTAAGGGTTGGAATGGGAAGGACTTGGATATCACATCTCATGCTATAGATAGGCTTTTAGGTTTGGAAAGGGAAGGAGTTGGATATCACATTTCATGTTAGAGGAAGGATCTCAGGTTTGGTATTAGAAGCATTGAGATATCACATCTCATGCTATAGGAAGGGTCTCAGGATTGGAATGGGAAGCAGTTGGATATCACATCTCATGCTATAGGAAGGGTCTCAGGTTTGGTATAAGCATTGAGATATCACATCTCATGCTATAGGACGGGTCTCAGGATTGGAATGGAAGGAGTTGGATATCACATCTCATGTTATAGGAAGGATCTCAGGTTTGGTATTAGAAGCATTGAGACATCACATCTCATGCTATAGGAAGGGTCTCAGGGTTGGAATGGGAAGGAGTTGGATATCACATCTCATCCAATAGGAAGGGTCTCAGGTTTGGAATGGGAAGGAATTGGATATCACATCTCATGTTATAGGAAGGATCTCAGGTTTGGTATTAGAAGCATTGAGATATCACATCTCATGCTATAGGAAGGGTCTCAGGATTGGAATTTGAAGGATTTGGATATCACATCTCATGCTAAAGGAAGGGTCTCAGGTTTGGTAGAAGCATTGAGATATCACGTCTCTGCTATCGGAAGGGTCTCAGGATTGGATTGGGAAGGAGTTGGATATCACATCTCATGCCATAGGAAGGGTCTCAGGTTTGGTATAAGCATTGAGATATCACATCTCTGCTATCGGAAGGGTCTCAGGATTGGATTGGGAAGGAGTTGGATATCCCTTCTTATGCTATAGGAAGTGTCTCAGGTTGGAATGGGAAGGAGTTGGATATCACATCTCATGTTATAGGAAGGGTCTCAGGATTGGAATGGGAAGGATTTGGATATCACATCTCTTGCTATAGGAAGGGTCTCAGGATTGGAATGGGTAGGAGTTGGATATTACTTTCTTGCTATAGGAAGGGTCTCATGTTTGGAATGGGAAGGAGTTGGATATCACATATGCTATAGTTAGTGTCTCAGGTTTGGAACGGGAAGGAGTTGGATATCACATCTCATGTTATAGGAAGGGTCTCAGGTTTGGTATAAGCATTGAGATATCACATCTCTGCTATCGGAAGCGGCTCAGGATTGGAATGGGAAGGAGTTGGATATCCCATCTCATGTTATTGGAAGAGTCTCTGGTTTGGTAGAATCATTGAGATATCACATCGCATGCTGTAGGAAGGGTCAAAGGATTGGAATGGGATGGACTTGGATATCACATCTCATGCTATAGGTAGGCTCTCAGGTTTGGTATAAGCATTGAGATATCACATCTCATGCTATAGGAAGGGTCTCAGGATTGGAATGGGAAGGAATTGGATATCACATCTCATGCTATAGGAAGGGTCTCAGATTTGGTATAAGCATTGAGATATCACATCTCATGCTAAAGGAAGGGTCTCAGGATTGGAATGTGAAGGATTTGGATATCACATCTCATGCTAAAGGAAGGGTCTCAGGTTTGGTAGAAGCATTGAGATATCACGTCGCTGCTATCGGAAGGGTCTCAGGATTGGATTGGGAAGGAGTTGGATATCCCTTCTCATGCTATAGGAAGGGTCTCAGGATTTGAATGGCAAGGAGTTGGATATCACATCTCATGCCATAGGAAGGGTCTCAGGTTTGGTAAAAGCATTGAGATATCACATCTCTGCTATCGGAAGGGTCTCAGGATTGGATTGGGAAGGAGTTGAATATCCCTTCTCATGCTATAGGAAGTGTCTCAGGTTGGAATGGGAAGGAGTTGGATATCACATCTCATGTTATAGGAAGGGTCTCAGGATTGGAATGGGAAGGATTTGGATATCACATCTCTTGCTATAGGAAGGGTCTCAGGATTGGAATGGGTAGGAGTTGGATATTACTTTCTTGCTATAGGAAGGGTCTCATGTTTGGAATGGGAAGGAGTTGGATATCACATATGCTATAGTTAGTGTCTCAGGTTTGGAACGGGAAGGAGTTGGATATCACATCTCATGTTATAGGAAGGGTCTCAGGTTTGGTATAAGCATTGAGATATCACATCTCTGCTATCGGAAGCGGCTCAGGATTGGAATGGGAAGGAGTTGGATATCCCATCTCATGTTATAGGAAGAGTCTCTGGTTTGGTATTAGAATCATTGAGATATCACATCTCATGCTAAAGGAAGGGTCTCAGGATTGGAATGGGAAGGAATTGGATATCACATCTCATGCTATAGGAAGGGTCTCAGATTTGGTATAAGCATTGAGATATCACATCTCATGCTATAGGAAGGGTCTCAGGATTGGAATGGGAAGGAATTGGATATCACATCTCATGCTATAGGAAGGGTCTCAGATTTGGTATAAGCATTGAGATATCACATCTCATGCTAAAGGAAGGGTCTCAGGATTGGAATGGGAAGGAGTTGTATATGACATCTCAGGCCATAGGAAGGTTCTCAGGTTTGGTATAAGCATTGAGATATCACATCTCTGCTATCGGAAAGGTCTCAGGATTGGAATGGGAAGGAGTTGGATATCCCATCTCATGTTATAGGAAGGGTCTCAGGTTTGGTATTAGAAGCATAGAGATATCACATCTCATGCTATAGGAAGGGTCTCAGGATTGGAATGGGAAGGACTTGGATGTCACATCTCATGCTATAGGGAGGGTCTCAAGTTTGATATTAGAAGCATTGAGATAACAAATCTCATGATATCGGAAGGGTCTCAGGATTGGAATGGGAAGGAGTTGGATATCACATCTCATGATAAAGGAAGGGTCTAAGGTTTGGAAGGGGAAGGATTTGGATATCACATCTCATGTTATAGGACGGGTCTCAGGTTTGGTATTAGAAGCATTGAGATATCAAGTCTCATGGTATAAGAAGGGTCTCAGAATTGGAATGGGAAGGAGTTGGATATCACACCTCAAGCTATAGGAAGGGTCTCAGGATTGGAATGGGAAGGAGTTTGATATCACATCTCATGCCATAGTATGGGTCTCAGGTTTGGTAGAAGCATTGGGATATCACATCTCATGCTATCGGAAGGGTATCAGTATTGGATTTGGAAGAAGTTGGATATCCCATCTCATGCTATAGGAAGGGTCTCAGGTTGGAATGGGAAGGAGTTGGATATCACATTTCATGTTATAGGAAGGGTCTCAGGATTGGAATGGGAAGGTCTTGGATATCATATCTCATGCTATAGGACGGGTCTCAGGTTTGTTATTAGAATCATTGAGATATCATATTGCATGCTGTAGGAAGGGTCTAAGGATTGGAATGGGAAGGACCTGGATATCACATCTCATGCTATAGATAGGCTCTCAGGTTTGGAAAGGGAAGGAGTTGGATATCACATCTCATGTTATAGGATGGATCTCAGGTTTGGTATTAGAAGTATTGAGATATCACATCTCATGTTATCGGAAGGATCTCAGGTTTGGTATTAGAAGTATTGAGATATCACATCTCATGCTATAGGAAGGGTCTCAGGATTGGAATGGGAAGGAGTTGGATATCACATCTCATGCTAAATGAAGGGTCTCAGGTTTGGTAGAAGCATTGAGATATCACATCTCATGCTATAGGAAGGGTCTCAGGATTGGAATGGGAAGGACTTAGATATCACATATCATGCTATAGGGAGGGTCTCAGTTTTGATATTAGAAGCATTGAGATATCACATCTCATGCTATCGGAAGTGTCTCAGGATTGGAATGGGAAGGAGCTGGATATCACATCTCATGCTAAAGGAAGGGTCTCAGGTTTGGAACGGGAAGGAGTTGGATATCACATCTCATGTTATAGGAAGGGTCTCAGGTTTGGTATAAACATTGAGATATCACATCTCTGCTATCGGAAGTGTCTCAGGATTGGAATGGGAAGGAGTTGGATATCCCATCTCATGTTATAGGACGGGTCTCAGGTTTGTTATTAGAATCATTGAGATATCATATTGCATGCTGTAGGAAGGGTCTAAGGGTTGGAATGTGAAGGACTTGGATATCACATCTCATGCTATAGATAGGCTCTTAGGTTTGGAAAGGGAAGGAGTTGGATATCACATTTCATGTTAGAGGAAGAATCTCAGGTTTGGTATTAGAAGCATTGAGATATCACATCTCATGCTAGTGGAAGGGTCTCAGGATTGGAATGGGGAGGAGTTGGATATCACATCACATGCTATAGGAAGGGTCTCAGGTTTGGTATAAGCATTGAGATATCACATCTCTGCTATCGGAAGGGTCTCAGGATTGGATTGGGAAGGAGTTGGATATCCCTTCTCATGCTATAGGAAGTGTCTCAGGTTGGAATGGGAAGGAGTTGGATATCACATCTCATGTTATAGGAAGGGTCTCAGGATTCGAATGGGAAGGAGTTGGATACCACATCTCATGATAAAGGAAGGGTCTAAGGTTTGGAAGGGGAAGGATTTGGATATCATATCTCATGCCATAGTATGGGTCTCAGGTTTGGTAGAAGCATTGGGATATCACATCTCATGCTATCGGAAGGGTATCAGTATTGGATTTGGACGAAGTTGGATATCCCATCTCATGCTATAGGAAGGGTCTCAGGTTGGAATGGGAAGGAGTTGGATATCACATTTCAAGTTATAGGAAGGGTCTCAGGATTGGAATGGGAAGGACTTGGATATCATATCTCATGCTATAGGACGGGTCTCAGGTTTGTTATTAGAATCATTGAGATATCATATTGCATGCTGTAGGAAGGGTCTAAGGATTGGAATGGGAAGGACTTGGATATCACATCTCATGCTATAGGTAGGCTCTCAGGTTTGGAAAGGGAAGGAGTTCGATATCACATTTCATGTTAGAGGAAGGATCTCAGGTTTGGTATTAGAAGCATTGAGATATCACATCTCATGCTTTAGGAAGGGTCTCAGGATTGGAATGGGAAGTAGTTGGATATCACATCTCATGCTATAGGAAGGGTCTCAGGTTTGGTATAAGCATTGAGATATCACATTTCATGCTATAGGACGGGTCTCAGGATTGGAATGGAAGGAGTTGGATATCACATCTCATGTTACAGGAAGGATCTCAGGTTTGGTATTAGAAGCATTGAGACATCACATCTCATGCTATAGGAAGGGTCTCAGGGTTGGAATGGGAAGGAGTTGGATATCACATCTCATCCAATAGGAAGGGTCTCAGGTTTGGAATGGGAAGGAATTGGATATCACATCTCATGTTATAGGAAGGATCTCAGGTTTGGTATTAGAAGCATTGAGATATCACATCTCATGCTATAGGAAGGGTCTCAGGATTGGAATGTGAAGGATTTGGATATCACATCTCATGCTAAAGGAAGGGTCTCAGGTTTGGTAGAAGCATTGAGATATCACGTCTCCGCTATCGGAAGGGTCTCAATACTTCTAATACCAAACCTGAGATCCTTCCGATAACATGAGATGTGATATCTCAATACTTCTAATACCAAACCTGAGATCCATCCTATAACATGAGATGTGATATCCAACTCCTTCCCTTTCCAAACCTAAGAGCCTATCTATAGCATGAGATGTGATATCCAGGTCCTTCCCATTCCAATCCTTAGACCCTTCCTACAGCATGCAATATGATATCTCAATGATTCTAATAACAAACCTGAGACCCGTCCTATTGCATGAGATATGATATCCAAGTACTTCCCATTCCAATCCTGAGACCCTTCCTATAACATGAAATGTGATATCCAACTCCTTCCCATTCCAACCTGAGACCCTTCCTATAGCATGAGATGGGATATCCAACTTCTTCCAAATCCAATACTGATACCCTTCCGATAGCATGAGATGTGATATCCCAATGCTTCTACCAAACCTGAGACCCATACTCTGGCATGAGATGTGATATCAAACTCCTTCCCATTCCAATCCTGAGACCCTTCGTATAGCTTGAGGTGTGATATCCAACTCCTTCCCATTCCAATTCTGAGACCCTTCTTATACCATGAGACTTGATATCTCAATGCTTCTAATACCAAACCTGAGACCCGTCCTATAACATGAGATGTGATATCCAAATCCTTCCCCTTCCAAACCTTAGACCCTTCCTTTATCATGAGATGTGATATCCAACTCCTTCCCATTCCAATCCTGAGACCCTTCCGATATCATGAGATTTGTTATCTCAATGCTTCTAATATCAAACTTGAGACCCTCCCTATAGCATGAGATGTGACATCCAAGTCCTTCCCATTCCAATCCTGAGACCCTTCCTATAGCATGAGATGTGATATCTCTATGCTTCTAATACCAAACCTGAGACCCTTCCTATAACATGAGATGGGATATCCAACTCCTTCCCATTCCAATCCTGAGACCTTTCCGATAGCAGAGATGTGATATCTCAATGCTTTTACCAAACCTGAGAACCTTCCTATGGCCTGAGATGTCATATACAACTCCTTCCCATTCCAATCCTGAGACCCTTCCTTTAGCATGAGATGTGATATCTCAATGCTTATACCAAATCTGAGACCCTTCCTATAGCATGAGATGTGATATCTCAATGCTTATACCAGACCTGAGAGCCTACCTATAACATGAGATGTGATATCCAAGTCCATCCCATTCCAATCCTTAGACCCTTCCTACAGCATGCGATGTGATATCTCAATGATTCTAATACCAAACCAGAGACTCTTCCTATAACATGAGATGGGATATCCAACTCCTTCCCATTCCAATCCTGAGCCGCTTCCGATAGCAGAGATGTGATATCTCAATGCTTATACCAAACCTGAGACCCTTCCTATAACATGAGATGTGATATCCAACTCCTTCCCGTTCCAAACCTGAGACACTAACTATAGCATATGTGATACCCACCTCCTTCCCATTCCAAACATGAGACCCTTCCTATAGCAAGAAAGTAATATCCAACTCCTATCCATTCCAATCCTGAGACCCTTCCTATAGCAAGAGATGTGATATCCAAATCCTTCCCATTCCAATCCTGAGACCCTTCCTATACCATGAGATGTGATATCCAACTCCTTCCCATTCCAACCTCAGACACTTCCTATAGCATGAGAAGGGATATCCAACTCCTTCCCAATCCAATCCTGAGACCGTTCTGATAGCAGAGATGTGATATCTCAATGCTTATACCAAACCTGAGACCCTTCCTATGGCATGAGATGTGATATCCAACTCCTTGCCATTCAAATCCTGAGACCCTTCCTATAGCATGAGAAGGGATATCCAACTCCTTCCCAATCCAATCCTGAGACCCTTCCGAAAGCAGAGACGTGATATCTCAATGCTTCTACCAAACCTGAGACCCTTCCTTTAGCATGAGATGTGATATCCAAATCCTTCACATTCCAATCTTGAGACCCTTCCTATAGCATGAGATGTGATATCTCAATGCTTCTAATACGAAACCTGAGATCCTTCCTATAACATGAGATGTGATATCCAATTCCTTCCCATTCCAAACCTGAGACCCTTCCTATTGGATGAGATGTGATATCCATCTCCTTCCCATTCCAACCCTGAGACCCTTCCTATAGCATGAGATGTGATGTCTCAATGCTTCTAATACCAAACCTGAGATCCTTCCTATAACATGAGATGTGATATCCAACTCCTTCCATTCCAATCCTGAGACCCGTCCTATAGCATGAGATGTGATATCTCAATGCTTATACCAAACCTGAGACCCTTCCTATAGCATGAGATGTGATATCCAACTGCTTCCCATTCCAATCCTGAGACCCTTCCTATAGCATGAGATGTGATATCTCAATGCTTCTAATACCAAACCTGAGATCCTTCCTCTATTATGAAATGTGATATCCAACTCCTTCCCTTTCCAAACCTAAGAGCCTATCTATAGCATAAGATGTGATATCCAAGTCCTTCACATTCCAACCCTTAGACCCTTCCTACAGCATGCAATATGATATCTCAATGATTCTAATAACAAACCTGAGACCCGTCCTATAACATGAGATGGGATATCCAACTCCTTCCCATTCCAATCCTGAGACACTTCCGATAGCAGAGATGTGATATCTCAATGCTTATACCAAACCTGAGACCCTTCCTATAACATGAGATGTGATATCCAAATCCTTCCCGTTCCAAACCTGAGACCCTTCCTTTAACATGAGATGTGATATCCAGCTCCTTCCCATTCCAATCCTGAGACACTTCCGATAGCATGAGATGTGACATCTCAATGCTTCTAATATCAAAACTGAGACCCTCCCTATAGCATGATATGTGATATCTAAGTCCTTCCCATTCCAATCCTGAGACCCTCCCTATAGCATGAGATGTGATATCCAACTCCTTCCCATTCCAATCCTGAGACCCTTCCTATAGCATGAGATATGATATCTCAATACTTCTAATACCAAACGTGAGATCCTTCCGATAACATGAGATGTGATATCCAAATCCTTCCCCTTCCAAACCTGAGACCCTCCCTTTAGCATGAGATGTGATATCCAACTCCTGCCCATTCCATTCCTGAGACCCTTCTGATAGCATGAGATGTGATATCTCAATGCCTCTAATACCAAACCTGAGATCCTACCTCTAACATGAAATGTGATATCCAACTCTTTCCCCTTCCAAACCTGAGAGCCTTCCTATAGCATGAGATGTGATATCCAAGTCCTTCCCATTCCAATCCTGAGACCCTTCCTATAGCTTGAGATGTGATATCCAACTCCTTCCCATTCCAATTCTGAGACCCTTCCTATACTATGAGACTTGATATCTCAATGCTTCTAATACCAAAGGTGAGACCCGTAATATAACATGAGATGTGATATCCAAATCCTTCCCCTTCCAAACCTTAGACCCTTCCTTTATCATGAGATGTGATATCCAACTCCTTCCCATTCCAATCCTGAGACCCTTCCGATATCATGAGATGTGATATCTCAAAGCTTCTAATATCAAACTTGAGACCCTCCCTATAGCATGAGATGTGATATCCAAGTCCTTCCCATTCCAATCCTGAGACCCTTCCTATAGCATGAGATGTGATATCTCAATGCTTCTAATACCAAACCTGAGACCCTTCCTATAACATGAGATGGGAATATCCAACTCCTTCCCATTCCAATCCTGAGACCCTTCCGATAGCAGAGATGTGATATCTCAATGCTTATACCAAACCTGAGATCCTTCCTATAACATGAGATGTGATATCCAACTCCTTCCCATTCCAATCCTGAGACACTTCCTATAGCATGAGATGTGATATCTCACTGCTTATACCAAACCTGAGACCCTTCCCATAGCATGATATGTGATATCCAACTCCTTCCCATTCCAATCCTCAGACCCTTCCTATAGCATGAGATGTGATATCTCAATGCTTCTAATATCAAACTTGAGACCCTACCTATAGCATGAGATGTGATATCCAAGTCCTTCCCATTACAATCCTGAGACACTTCCTATAGCATGAGATGTGATATCCAACTCCTTCCCATTCCAATCCTGAGACCCTTCCTATAGCATGAGATATGATATCTCAATACTTCTAATACCAAACGTGAGATCCTTCCGATAACATGAGATGTGATATCCAAATCCTTCCCCTTCCAAACCTGAGACCCTCCTCCCAGGGAAACTAAAACTACCTCAGCCTCTATCCCGCTGGGAAATGAGTCTGAGGAGAAGGATGCTCCTGTAATCTCTTCTTCCTCGTAGGAGGAGAAGGCCAGATTAGCGGAGTGGACCCCCAAAGGTCTAACCTTACACCGGGGATCCCCCTTCACGTGGTCAGTTGCTCCACAAGCAAAACAAGATCCATTGGGTCTGTTTACATAGGGAGGCTTATTGTAATACAGTGTGCTGATCAATGGAGTAGATACTCCAGCTCTTAGGGATAGTGGGTGCAGTCGAACTGTAGTGGATTCTACCTTGGTAGACTCAGAGGAAGTTGCCAGAGCTACTCTGATGCCCACTAAGTTGGCTGACGGCCCACTCCGTATGTTCCCAGTAATACCTGTAAATCTTACTTTAAATGGTACAGCAGTCGGGATTCCAGTGAGCATTCAGAGAAACGTCCCGGGAAAGGTCTTGTTAGGTAATGATCTCAGAGCTTTAGGGCTCATAGGAGACACTGCCGAAAGACCCTACACATGGTCTCAAGCACGGGCAGCATTGGCCAAGACCAATACGCCGCCCCAGCCGAAGGGGAAACCCAAGGCGAAAGGAGTCAACAAGTCAAGACGAGGGAAAGAGAATATTCCCCCGAGCTCGCCTACCACTGCGGTGGAGGAAGTTGGTCAATCGCCCGGGCCTGAGGAGGAGGTGGCGATGCCTGAAGTATTTGACCCCAACGACCATCCTGAACTAAAAGACTTGTTAGTTGAAGGAGGTCCTGATAGGGACGAATTCAGTAAAGGCCAACGTGAGTGCCCATCTCTGGAAGGCCTAAGGAGACAGGCCTGCTCCCAGCTTGAGGGTGAACCTCCTGGGACGCATAGGATTTATTGGGAAGGTGGACTCCTGTATAGTGAGCCCACAGAGTCTACAGAAGGAGACCATAGGAGGTTGGTGGTTCCCCTTGCTTTTAGGCCCTTCCTCCTGCAGTTGGCGCATGAAGTGCTCCTTGCTGGTCACCTTGGTATTAAGAGGACCAAGCAAAGGTTATCCATGCACTTCTACTGGCCCAAGATGGGGGTGCAAGTAGAAAGTCACTGCAGGAGTTGTGCCTCCTGCCAGTTATCTGGTAAGGTTGGCTCGACAATCCAAGCTCCGTTGGTACCGCTCCCAGTTGTGGGGGTACCATTTGAAAGGGTAGGGATCGACATCGTTGGTCCCCTTGACCCGCAAACATCCTCGGGCAATAGGTTTATCCTGGTGCTGGTCGACCATGCAACCAGATATCCTGAGGCCATCCCATTGAAAACTGTAACTGCCAAGTCAGTTGCAAAAGCTTTACTTGGCATATTTACTAGGGTTGGCTTCCCTAAAGAAGTTGTGTCAGATCATGGCAGCAACTTTATGTCGAAGTATATGCAGGCTATGTGGAAAGAATGTGGGGTCACCTACAAGTTCTCTTCTGCATACCACCCTCAGACCAATGGTCTGGTGGAACGTTTCAACAGAACGTTAAAAAGCATGATTGGGGCTCTGGAGAAGCTTCAGAGAAGACAATGGGATCTTCTTTTACCATGCTTACTGTTTGCCTACCGAGAGGTACCACAGGAGGGTGTTGGCTTCAGCCCCTTCAAACTTCTGTTTGGTCATCCTGTACGGGGACCCTTAGCCATAGTCAAAGAGGGATGGGAGATGCCCACTCCCCCTGTTACTACCAACGTAGTTGATTATGTGCTAGGGCTCAGAAAACGGATGGTACTTCTGATGGGCTTGGCTAGTGATAAATTGAAGGCAGTACAAGCGCTGGTGAAACATTGGTACAACCAGAAAGCTTCCCTCATCAACTTTACACCTGGTCAGCAAGTCCTGATCATGAATCCCATAAGGCCTTGAGCTTTACAGGACAAATGGTCAGGCCCTTACACAGTGGTGGAGCCCCTGGGTGAGGTTAACTATTTAGTGGACCTTGGAAGGCCTGGACAGGCTCCAAAAGTGTTTCACGTGAATAGGCTGAAGGCTTTCGTCCCAAGAGTCGAAATCGCAGCACTGTTACTGGCTTCAGATGTTGAGGAAGAGGAGTCTGAACCTCTCCCCGACCTGTTCCAAAGCGGTCCTTCAGATAGCTCCTTTGAGGGTGTCCGAGTGGCCCCTCACCTGACTTCTGATCAGCAGGCTGAGGTGAAAAGTTTGCTTAGGCAGTTTTCCCCCGTTTTCACAGTCGCCTGGTTTGACACCTTGGTGCAAACATAACATAGACACAGGAGACAGTGTACCTACCAAAAGTAGGGGATACAGGATGTCAGACAAAGTACGGTCTTATATTAAGACCGAGGTCAACAAGATGTTAGACCTTGGGGTGATTGAACCCTCTAGTAGTCCTTGGTCCAGCCCTGTGGTTTTCGTTCCAAAGGCAGGCACTTCTGAATTGAGGTTCTGTGTGGATTACAGGGCTCTGAATGCTGTCACCAAGACAGATGCACACCCCTTGCCTCGAACAGATGAGCTGGTGGATACTTTGGGTGCCTCCAAGTACCTCAGCACGTTTGACCTCACTGCTGGCTATTGGCAAATAGCTTTAGCAGAACATGCCAAGGAGAAGACAGCGTTTTCTACTCCAGACGGCCTTTACCAATTCCGGGTAATGCCGTTCGGGTTGAAGAATGCACCTGCCACTTTCCAGAGGCTTGTGCATCATGTTTTGAATGGGTTGGACGAATTCTGTCTTGCATATCTGGACGATATAGCAGTTTTCAGTGCCACCTGACCATGTGAAACACCTCGGGATTGTGCTCCAGGCTCTTCAGAAAGCACACTTGACCATAAAGGCTAGTAAATGCCAGATTGGACAAGGCTCAGTGTTTTACCTTGGACATGAAGTAGGTGGAGGGAGGATACAGCCTCTACCCAGTAAAGTACAAGCAGTACAAGACTGGCCTACCCCCACTACACAAACCCAAGTGAGAGCCTTCTTAGGACTCACGGGGTATTACCGCAATTTTGTGGCAGACTATGGCACCATAGCTGCCCCTCTGACTGCCCTCACAACTCTGAAGAAACCCAAGAAGGTAACTTGGACCGACGAGTGTGAGAAGGCCTTCAATGGCTTAAAAGACTCCTTGTGCCAGGCCCCTGTCCTCAGGGCCCCTGATTATCAAAGACCTTTTATCTTGCAGACGGACGCCTCTGACACTGGGATAGGAGCTGTACTATCGCAAGTAGATGAGAAGGGTAAGGAACACCCTATTGGTTTTATTAGTCGCCAGTTTAAGGACAGAGAGCTCAGATGGTCCACGGTAGAGAAAGAATGTTTCTCTGTTGTGTGGGCCCTAAGGAAGCTGAGGCCCTACCTCTATGGGACCCACTTCACTGTGCAAACTGACCATAAGCCCTTAAAGTGGCTAATAAACATGAAGGGGGAGAATCCAAAGTTGCTTAGGTGGTCCATAAGTCTACAAGGCTTCGACTTCACTATTGAGCATAGGCCAGGTGTCCCACATAGCAATGCTGATGGGTTGTGGAGAATGTTTAACCGACCTGAACAAGAGACTCATCCAGGGGTGGATTAGTTCCCCCTGTCCATAGTCTGGGAGGGGCGAGTGTTAGGAAAGATTTCGTAATTGTAGGTAATTTTCCTTCCATGTGGCAACCCCTAAACTTTTTGCTGTTGTTTTTCACCTTGTTCTCGACTTTGCCCGAGAAGTGCAGCCTTCTGCCGCACTCCTCTGGGCTTTCGCTCCTTTCTTAAGGGGAAACTGTCATGCCCTTAAGACAGTCAGTACCAGGAAACGCTGGTTTCCGTAGTTTCTTGTATCATGTTGCAGCTTTCGTGCAACATGACACAAGAGGGCACTGTAAGCTAAGTTACTGCTCTCTTGGGTCTCTAGCCTTCTACAGGCCCTAGATACTCTTTCAGGATTGTAACTGATCGGTGCAAGTGATTCACGGACGGGAATGGTGGCAGCGATCGTTTCTTGTGTTTTGAGATCCTTTTGGCGTGCTAAGCGCGTTTCTCGCGCTTAACCCAAAATGGTGGCCTAGATCCCAAAATAGCCAGACCACGAGGCTCCTTTGTCCTGTCCGCTGACCGTCTTGCTCCCTTCACCTTCCCCAGGTCGAGCCGACCTGGGGCCTTCCTTATTTGGGCATGTTCTTTCCCGCGAAACACAGATGCTTTCGCAGGCTTCTACATGTCTTGTGTGTGCCTCCAGGATGTGGGCTGGGATGTCTGGTCCCAATACACATCCTGGGTGCCAGAGAGTCTAGGGTGGTGTGAATGCCTTGGACCACCGTGGTCCGTGATAGGTCCACGAATGGTGTGAGTGTTGATGAGCGGATCTCCCATTGGGTCCCCTCCGTTTTGGCGCGAAGGGAACCGTGGATAAGAGGGGGCTGGAAACACCACTACCATGTCGATCTCCTGAGTTCTCACGAACGAAGGAATACAGGAGCCAAGTATCCTGCAACCAAGAGGCTGAACCGAGGAATCGCTGGTGACCCGCTGAAGGACTGCTCCTCTGCACTGCTGTCGCCTTGTGAAACCCTTTTCACCTTTGATCGAACCAGAAGGCCTGTACTGGTACTTCGACCCTTGGAATAGCGGGGACAGCTATTCTCGGCATTTTCACCATCTCCTGCTAGTAAGCCTTCGGAAGCGTCTCTGGGCCATCCAGCAGACTGACCAGCCTACACAGGAGTCTTGCTCTGTAACCGCCGCCAGGTTGTGTAGTATATCGAGTCCTTGTCACTCTCACATGATTCGTACACTTGGCGTTCCCAGGTCTGAAGTGAGTAGTGTTATTGCATGCTGTAGGAAGGGTCTAAGGATTGGAATGGGAAGGACTTGGATATCACATCTCATGCTATGGATAGGCTCTCAGGTTTGGAAAGGGAAGGAGTTGGATATCACATTTCATGTTAGAGGAAGGATCTCAGGTTTGGTATTAGAGGCATTGAGATATCACATCTCATGCTATAGGAAGGGTCTCAGGATTGGAATGGGAAGGAGTTGGATATCACATCTCATGCTAAAGGAAGGGTCTCAGGTTTAGTATAAGCATTGAGATATCACATCTCATGCTATAGGAAGGGTCTCAGGATTGGAATGGAAGGAGTTGGATTTCACATCTCATGTTATAGGAAGGATCTCAGGTTTGGTATTAGAAGCATTGAGACATCACATCTCATCCAATAGGAAGGGTCTCAGGTTTGGAATGGGAAGGAATTGGATATCACATCTCATGTTATAGGAAGGATCTCAGGTTTGGTATTAGAAGCATTGAGATATCACATCTCATGCTATAGGAAGGGTCTCAGGATTGGAATGTGAAGGATTTGGATATCACATCTCATGCTAAAGGAAGGGTCTCAGGTTTGGTAGAAGCATTGAGATATCACGTCTCCGCTATCGGAAGGGTCTCAATACTTCTAATACCAAACCTGAGATCCTTCCGATAACATGAGATGTGATATCTCAATACTTCTAATACCAAACCTGAGATCCATCCTATAACATGAGATGTGATATCCAACTCCTTCCCTTTCCAAACCTAAGAGCCTATCTATAGCATGAGATGTGATATCCAGGTCCTTCCCATTCCAATCCTTAGACCCTTCCTACAGCATGCAATATGATATCTCAATGATTCTAATAACAAACCTGAGACCCGTCCTATTGCATGAGATATGATATCCAAGTACTTCCCATTCCAATCCTGAGACCCTTCCTATAACATGAAATGTGATATCCAACTCCTTCCCATTCCAACCTGAGACCCTTCCTATAGCATGAGATGGGATATCCAACTTCTTCCAAATCCAATACTGATACCCTTCCGATAGCATGAGATGTGATATCCCAATGCTTCTACCAAACCTGAGACCCATACTCTGGCATGAGATGTGATATCAAACTCCTTCCCATTCCAATCCTGAGACCCTTCGTATAGCTTGAGGTGTGATATCCAACTCCTTCCCATTCCAATTCTGAGACCCTTCTTATACCATGAGACTTGATATCTCAATGCTTCTAATACCAAACCTGAGACCCGTCCTATAACATGAGATGTGATATCCAAATCCTTCCCCTTCCAAACCTTAGACCCTTCCTTTATCATGAGATGTGATATCCAACTCCTTCCCATTCCAATCCTGAGACCCTTCCGATATCATGAGATTTGTTATCTCAATGCTTCTAATATCAAACTTGAGACCCTCCCTATAGCATGAGATGTGACATCCAAGTCCTTCCCATTCCAATCCTGAGACCCTTCCTATAGCATGAGATGTGATATCTCTATGCTTCTAATACCAAACCTGAGACCCTTCCTATAACATGAGATGGGATATCCAACTCCTTCCCATTCCAATCCTGAGACCTTTCCGATAGCAGAGATGTGATATCTCAATGCTTTTACCAAACCTGAGAACCTTCCTATGGCCTGAGATGTCATATACAACTCCTTCCCATTCCAATCCTGAGACCCTTCCTTTAGCATGAGATGTGATATCTCAATGCTTATACCAAATCTGAGACCCTTCCTATAGCATGAGATGTGATATCTCAATGCTTATACCAGACCTGAGAGCCTACCTATAACATGAGATGTGATATCCAAGTCCATCCCATTCCAATCCTTAGACCCTTCCTACAGCATGCGATGTGATATCTCAATGATTCTAATACCAAACCAGAGACTCTTCCTATAACATGAGATGGGATATCCAACTCCTTCCCATTCCAATCCTGAGCCGCTTCCGATAGCAGAGATGTGATATCTCAATGCTTATACCAAACCTGAGACCCTTCCTATAACATGAGATGTGATATCCAACTCCTTCCCGTTCCAAACCTGAGACACTAACTATAGCATATGTGATACCCACCTCCTTCCCATTCCAAACATGAGACCCTTCCTATAGCAAGAAAGTAATATCCAACTCCTATCCATTCCAATCCTGAGACCCTTCCTATAGCAAGAGATGTGATATCCAAATCCTTCCCATTCCAATCCTGAGACCCTTCCTATACCATGAGATGTGATATCCAACTCCTTCCCATTCCAACCTCAGACACTTCCTATAGCATGAGAAGGGATATCCAACTCCTTCCCAATCCAATCCTGAGACCGTTCTGATAGCAGAGATGTGATATCTCAATGCTTATACCAAACCTGAGACCCTTCCTATGGCATGAGATGTGATATCCAACTCCTTGCCATTCAAATCCTGAGACCCTTCCTATAGCATGAGAAGGGATATCCAACTCCTTCCCAATCCAATCCTGAGACCCTTCCGAAAGCAGAGACGTGATATCTCAATGCTTCTACCAAACCTGAGACCCTTCCTTTAGCATGAGATGTGATATCCAAATCCTTCACATTCCAATCTTGAGACCCTTCCTATAGCATGAGATGTGATATCTCAATGCTTCTAATACGAAACCTGAGATCCTTCCTATAACATGAGATGTGATATCCAATTCCTTCCCATTCCAAACCTGAGACCCTTCCTATTGGATGAGATGTGATATCCATCTCCTTCCCATTCCAACCCTGAGACCCTTCCTATAGCATGAGATGTGATGTCTCAATGCTTCTAATACCAAACCTGAGATCCTTCCTATAACATGAGATGTGATATCCAACTCCTTCCATTCCAATCCTGAGACCCGTCCTATAGCATGAGATGTGATATCTCAATGCTTATACCAAACCTGAGACCCTTCCTATAGCATGAGATGTGATATCCAACTGCTTCCCATTCCAATCCTGAGACCCTTCCTATAGCATGAGATGTGATATCTCAATGCTTCTAATACCAAACCTGAGATCCTTCCTCTATTATGAAATGTGATATCCAACTCCTTCCCTTTCCAAACCTAAGAGCCTATCTATAGCATAAGATGTGATATCCAAGTCCTTCACATTCCAACCCTTAGACCCTTCCTACAGCATGCAATATGATATCTCAATGATTCTAATAACAAACCTGAGACCCGTCCTATAACATGAGATGGGATATCCAACTCCTTCCCATTCCAATCCTGAGACACTTCCGATAGCAGAGATGTGATATCTCAATGCTTATACCAAACCTGAGACCCTTCCTATAACATGAGATGTGATATCCAAATCCTTCCCGTTCCAAACCTGAGACCCTTCCTTTAACATGAGATGTGATATCCAGCTCCTTCCCATTCCAATCCTGAGACACTTCCGATAGCATGAGATGTGACATCTCAATGCTTCTAATATCAAAACTGAGACCCTCCCTATAGCATGATATGTGATATCTAAGTCCTTCCCATTCCAATCCTGAGACCCTCCCTATAGCATGAGATGTGATATCCAACTCCTTCCCATTCCAATCCTGAGACCCTTCCTATAGCATGAGATATGATATCTCAATACTTCTAATACCAAACGTGAGATCCTTCCGATAACATGAGATGTGATATCCAAATCCTTCCCCTTCCAAACCTGAGACCCTCCCTTTAGCATGAGATGTGATATCCAACTCCTGCCCATTCCATTCCTGAGACCCTTCTGATAGCATGAGATGTGATATCTCAATGCCTCTAATACCAAACCTGAGATCCTACCTCTAACATGAAATGTGATATCCAACTCTTTCCCCTTCCAAACCTGAGAGCCTTCCTATAGCATGAGATGTGATATCCAAGTCCTTCCCATTCCAATCCTGAGACCCTTCCTATAGCTTGAGATGTGATATCCAACTCCTTCCCATTCCAATTCTGAGACCCTTCCTATACTATGAGACTTGATATCTCAATGCTTCTAATACCAAAGGTGAGACCCGTAATATAACATGAGATGTGATATCCAAATCCTTCCCCTTCCAAACCTTAGACCCTTCCTTTATCATGAGATGTGATATCCAACTCCTTCCCATTCCAATCCTGAGACCCTTCCGATATCATGAGATGTGATATCTCAAAGCTTCTAATATCAAACTTGAGACCCTCCCTATAGCATGAGATGTGATATCCAAGTCCTTCCCATTCCAATCCTGAGACCCTTCCTATAGCATGAGATGTGATATCTCAATGCTTCTAATACCAAACCTGAGACCCTTCCTATAACATGAGATGGGAATATCCAACTCCTTCCCATTCCAATCCTGAGACCCTTCCGATAGCAGAGATGTGATATCTCAATGCTTATACCAAACCTGAGATCCTTCCTATAACATGAGATGTGATATCCAACTCCTTCCCATTCCAATCCTGAGACACTTCCTATAGCATGAGATGTGATATCTCACTGCTTATACCAAACCTGAGACCCTTCCCATAGCATGATATGTGATATCCAACTCCTTCCCATTCCAATCCTCAGACCCTTCCTATAGCATGAGATGTGATATCTCAATGCTTCTAATATCAAACTTGAGACCCTACCTATAGCATGAGATGTGATATCCAAGTCCTTCCCATTACAATCCTGAGACACTTCCTATAGCATGAGATGTGATATCCAACTCCTTCCCATTCCAATCCTGAGACCCTTCCTATAGCATGAGATATGATATCTCAATACTTCTAATACCAAACGTGAGATCCTTCCGATAACATGAGATGTGATATCCAAATCCTTCCCCTTCCAAACCTGAGACCCTCCTCCCAGGGAAACTAAAACTACCTCAGCCTCTATCCCGCTGGGAAATGAGTCTGAGGAGAAGGATGCTCCTGTAATCTCTTCTTCCTCGTAGGAGGAGAAGGCCAGATTAGCGGAGTGGACCCCCAAAGGTCTAACCTTACACCGGGGATCCCCCTTCACGTGGTCAGTTGCTCCACAAGCAAAACAAGATCCATTGGGTCTGTTTACATAGGGAGGCTTATTGTAAGACAGTGTGCTGATCAATGGAGTAGATACTCCAGCTCTTAGGGATAGTGGGTGCAGTCGAACTGTAGTGGATTCTACCTTGGTAGACTCAGAGGAAGTTGCCAGAGCTACTCTGATGCCCACTAAGTTGGCTGACGGCCCACTCCGTATGTTCCCAGTAATACCTGTAAATCTTACTTTAAATGGTACAGCAGTCGGGATTCCAGTGAGCATTCAGAGAAACGTCCCGGGAAAGGTCTTGTTAGGTAATGATCTCAGAGCTTTAGGGCTCATAGGAGACACTGCCGAAAGACCCTACACATGGTCTCAAGCACGGGCAGCATTGGCCAAGACCAATACGCCGCCCCAGCCGAAGGGGAAACCCAAGGCGAAAGGAGTCAACAAGTCAAGACGAGGGAAAGAGAATATTCCCCCGAGCTCGCCTACCACTGCGGTGGAGGAAGTTGGTCAATCGCCCGGGCCTGAGGAGGAGGTGGCGATGCCTGAAGTATTTGACCCCAACGACCATCCTGAACTAAAAGACTTGTTAGTTGAAGGAGGTCCTGATAGGGACGAATTCAGTAAAGGCCAACGTGAGTGCCCATCTCTGGAAGGCCTAAGGAGACAGGCCTGCTCCCAGCTTGAGGGTGAACCTCCTGGGACGCATAGGATTTATTGGGAAGGTGGACTCCTGTATAGTGAGCCCACAGAGTCTACAGAAGGAGACCATAGGAGGTTGGTGGTTCCCCTTGCTTTTAGGCCCTTCCTCCTGCAGTTGGCGCATGAAGTGCTCCTTGCTGGTCACCTTGGTATTAAGAGGACCAAGCAAAGGTTATCCATGCACTTCTACTGGCCCAAGATGGGGGTGCAAGTAGAAAGTCACTGCAGGAGTTGTGCCTCCTGCCAGTTATCTGGTAAGGTTGGCTCGACAATCCAAGCTCCGTTGGTACCGCTCCCAGTTGTGGGGGTACCATTTGAAAGGGTAGGGATCGACATCGTTGGTCCCCTTGACCCGCAAACATCCTCGGGCAATAGGTTTATCCTGGTGCTGGTCGACCATGCAACCAGATATCCTGAGGCCATCCCATTGAAAACTGTAACTGCCAAGTCAGTTGCAAAAGCTTTACTTGGCATATTTACTAGGGTTGGCTTCCCTAAAGAAGTTGTGTCAGATCATGGCAGCAACTTTATGTCGAAGTATATGCAGGCTATGTGGAAAGAATGTGGGGTCACCTACAAGTTCTCTTCTGCATACCACCCTCAGACCAATGGTCTGGTGGAACGTTTCAACAGAACGTTAAAAAGCATGATTGGGGCTCTGGAGAAGCTTCAGAGAAGACAATGGGATCTTCTTTTACCATGCTTACTGTTTGCCTACCGAGAGGTACCACAGGAGGGTGTTGGCTTCAGCCCCTTCAAACTTCTGTTTGGTCATCCTGTACGGGGACCCTTAGCCATAGTCAAAGAGGGATGGGAGATGCCCACTCCCCCTGTTACTACCAACGTAGTTGATTATGTGCTAGGGCTCAGAAAACGGATGGTACTTCTGATGGGCTTGGCTAGTGATAAATTGAAGGCAGTACAAGCGCTGGTGAAACATTGGTACAACCAGAAAGCTTCCCTCATCAACTTTACACCTGGTCAGCAAGTCCTGATCATGAATCCCATAAGGCCTTGAGCTTTACAGGACAAATGGTCAGGCCCTTACACAGTGGTGGAGCCCCTGGGTGAGGTTAACTATTTAGTGGACCTTGGAAGGCCTGGACAGGCTCCAAAAGTGTTTCACGTGAATAGGCTGAAGGCTTTCGTCCCAAGAGTCGAAATCGCAGCACTGTTACTGGCTTCAGATGTTGAGGAAGAGGAGTCTGAACCTCTCCCCGACCTGTTCCAAAGCGGTCCTTCAGATAGCTCCTTTGAGGGTGTCCGAGTGGCCCCTCACCTGACTTCTGATCAGCAGGCTGAGGTGAAAAGTTTGCTTAGGCAGTTTTCCCCCGTTTTCACAGTCGCCTGGTTTGACACCTTGGTGCAAACATAACATAGACACAGGAGACAGTGTACCTACCAAAAGTAGGGGATACAGGATGTCAGACAAAGTACGGTCTTATATTAAGACCGAGGTCAACAAGATGTTAGACCTTGGGGTGATTGAACCCTCTAGTAGTCCTTGGTCCAGCCCTGTGGTTTTCGTTCCAAAGGCAGGCACTTCTGAATTGAGGTTCTGTGTGGATTACAGGGCTCTGAATGCTGTCACCAAGACAGATGCACACCCCTTGCCTCGAACAGATGAGCTGGTGGATACTTTGGGTGCCTCCAAGTACCTCAGCACGTTTGACCTCACTGCTGGCTATTGGCAAATAGCTTTAGCAGAACATGCCAAGGAGAAGACAGCGTTTTCTACTCCAGACGGCCTTTACCAATTCCGGGTAATGCCGTTCGGGTTGAAGAATGCACCTGCCACTTTCCAGAGGCTTGTGCATCATGTTTTGAATGGGTTGGACGAATTCTGTCTTGCATATCTGGACGATATAGCAGTTTTCAGTGCCACCTGACCATGTGAAACACCTCGGGATTGTGCTCCAGGCTCTTCAGAAAGCACACTTGACCATAAAGGCTAGTAAATGCCAGATTGGACAAGGCTCAGTGTTTTACCTTGGACATGAAGTAGGTGGAGGGAGGATACAGCCTCTACCCAGTAAAGTACAAGCAGTACAAGACTGGCCTACCCCCACTACACAAACCCAAGTGAGAGCCTTCTTAGGACTCACGGGGTATTACCGCAATTTTGTGGCAGACTATGGCACCATAGCTGCCCCTCTGACTGCCCTCACAACTCTGAAGAAACCCAAGAAGGTAACTTGGACCGACGAGTGTGAGAAGGCCTTCAATGGCTTAAAAGACTCCTTGTGCCAGGCCCCTGTCCTCAGGGCCCCTGATTATCAAAGACCTTTTATCTTGCAGACGGACGCCTCTGACACTGGGATAGGAGCTGTACTATCGCAAGTAGATGAGAAGGGTAAGGAACACCCTATTGGTTTTATTAGTCGCCAGTTTAAGGACAGAGAGCTCAGATGGTCCACGGTAGAGAAAGAATGTTTCTCTGTTGTGTGGGCCCTAAGGAAGCTGAGGCCCTACCTCTATGGGACCCACTTCACTGTGCAAACTGACCATAAGCCCTTAAAGTGGCTAATAAACATGAAGGGGGAGAATCCAAAGTTGCTTAGGTGGTCCATAAGTCTACAAGGCTTCGACTTCACTATTGAGCATAGGCCAGGTGTCCCACATAGCAATGCTGATGGGTTGTGGAGAATGTTTAACCGACCTGAACAAGAGACTCATCCAGGGGTGGATTAGTTCCCCCTGTCCATAGTCTGGGAGGGGCGAGTGTTAGGAAAGATTTCGTAATTGTAGGTAATTTTCCTTCCATGTGGCAACCCCTAAACTTTTTGCTGTTGTTTTTCACCTTGTTCTCGACTTTGCCCGAGAAGTGCAGCCTTCTGCCGCACTCCTCTGGGCTTTCGCTCCTTTCTTAAGGGGAAACTGTCATGCCCTTAAGACAGTCAGTACCAGGAAACGCTGGTTTCCGTAGTTTCTTGTATCATGTTGCAGCTTTCGTGCAACATGACACAAGAGGGCACTGTAAGCTAAGTTACTGCTCTCTTGGGTCTCTAGCCTTCTACAGGCCCTAGATACTCTTTCAGGATTGTAACTGATCGGTGCAAGTGATTCACGGACGGGAATGGTGGCAGCGATCGTTTCTTGTGTTTTGAGATCCTTTTGGCGTGCTAAGCGCGTTTCTCGCGCTTAACCCAAAATGGTGGCCTAGATCCCAAAATAGCCAGACCACGAGGCTCCTTTGTCCTGTCCGCTGACCGTCTTGCTCCCTTCACCTTCCCCAGGTCGAGCCGACCTGGGGCCTTCCTTATTTGGGCATGTTCTTTCCCGCGAAACACAGATGCTTTCGCAGGCTTCTACATGTCTTGTGTGTGCCTCCAGGATGTGGGCTGGGATGTCTGGTCCCAATACACATCCTGGGTGCCAGAGAGTCTAGGGTGGTGTGAATGCCTTGGACCACCGTGGTCCGTGATAGGTCCACGAATGGTGTGAGTGTTGATGAGCGGATCTCCCATTGGGTCCCCTCCGTTTTGGCGCGAAGGGAACCGTGGATAAGAGGGGGCTGGAAACACCACTACCATGTCGATCTCCTGAGTTCTCACGAACGAAGGAATACAGGAGCCAAGTATCCTGCAACCAAGAGGCTGAACCGAGGAATCGCTGGTGACCCGCTGAAGGACTGCTCCTCTGCACTGCTGTCGCCTTGTGAAACCCTTTTCACCTTTGATCGAACCAGAAGGCCTGTACTGGTACTTCGACCCTTGGAATAGCGGGGACAGCTATTCTCGGCATTTTCACCATCTCCTGCTAGTAAGCCTTCGGAAGCGTCTCTGGGCCATCCAGCAGACTGACCAGCCTACACAGGAGTCTTGCTCTGTAACCGCCGCCAGGTTGTGTAGTATATCGAGTCCTTGTCACTCTCACATGATTCGTACACTTGGCGTTCCCAGGTCTGAAGTGAGTAGTGTTATTGCATGCTGTAGGAAGGGTCTAAGGATTGGAATGGGAAGGACTTGGATATCACATCTCATGCTATGGATAGGCTCTCAGGTTTGGAAAGGGAAGGAGTTGGATATCACATTTCATGTTAGAGGAAGGATCTCAGGTTTGGTATTAGAGGCATTGAGATATCACATCTCATGCTATAGGAAGGGTCTCAGGATTGGAATGGGAAGGAGTTGGATATCACATCTCATGCTAAAGGAAGGGTCTCAGGTTTAGTATAAGCATTGAGATATCACATCTCATGCTATAGGAAGGGTCTCAGGATTGGAATGGAAGGAGTTGGATTTCACATCTCATGTTATAGGAAGGATCTCAGGTTTGGTATTAGAAGCATTGAGACATCACATCTCATGCTATAGGAAGGGTCTCAGGATTGGAATGGGAAGGAGTTGGATATCACATCTCATGCTATAGGAAGGGTCTCAGGTTTGGTATAAGCATTGAGATATCACATCTCATGCTATAGGAAGGGTCTCAGGATTGGAATGGGAAGGAGTTGTATATGACATCTCATGCCGTAGGAAGGGTCTCAGGTTTGGTATAAGCATTGAGATATCACATCTCTGCTATCGGAAGGGTCTCAGGATTGCAATGGGAAGGAGTTGGATATCCCATCTCATGTTATAGAAAGAGTCTCAGGTTTGGTATTAGAAGCATTGAGATATCACATCTCATGCTATAGGAAGTGTCTCAAGATTGGAATGGGAAGGACTTGGATATCACATCTCATGCTATAGGGAGGGTCTCAAGTTTGATATTAGAAGCATTGAGATATCACATCTCATGCTATCGGAAGGGTCTCAGGATTGGAATGGGAAGGAGTTGGATATCACATCTCATGCTATAGGAAGGGTCTCAGGTTTGGTATAAGCAGTGAGATATCACATCTCATGCTATAGGAAGTGTCTCAGGATTGGAATGGGAAGGAGTTGGATATCACATCTCATGTTATAGGAAGGATCTCAGGTTTGGTATAAGCATTGAGATATCACATGTTTGCTTTCGGAAGGGTCTCAGGATTGGAATGGGAAGGAGTTGGATATTCCCATCTCATGTTATAGGAAGGGTCTCAGGTTTGGTATTAGAAGCATTGAGACATCACATCTCATGCTATAGGAAGGGTCTCAGGATTGGAATGGGGAGGACTTGGATATCACATCTCATGCTATAGGGAGGGTCTCGAGTTTGATATTAGAAGCATTGAGATATCACATCTCATGATATCGGAAGGGTCTCAGGATTGGAATGGGAAGGAGTTGGATATCACATCTCATGATAAAGGAAGGGTCTAAGGTTTGGAAGGGGAAGGATTTGGATATCACATCTCATGTTATAGGACGGGTCTCAGGTTTGGTATTAGAAGCATTGAGATATCAAGTCTCATGGTATAGGAAGGGTCTCAGAATTGGAATGGGAAGGAGTTGGATATCACATCTCAAGCTATAGGAAGGGTCTCAGGATTGGAATGGGAAGGAGTTTGATATCACATCTCATGCCATAGTATGGGTCTCAGGTTTGGTATAAGCATTGGGATATCAAATCTCATGCTATCGGAAGGGTATCAGGATTGGAATTCCAAGGAGTTGGATATCCCATCTCATGCTATAGGAAGGGTCTCAGGTTGGAATGGGAAGGAGTTGGATATCACATCTCATGCTAAAGGGAGGGTCTCAGGTTTGGAAGGGGAAGGATTTGGATATCACATCTCATGTTATAGGAAGGATCTCAGGTTTGGTATAAGAAGCATTGAGATATCACATCTCATGCTATCGGAAGAATCTCAGATTTGGTATTAGAGGCATTGAGATATCACATCTCATGCTATCATAAGGGTCTCAGGATTGGAATGGGAAGGAGTTGGATATCACATCTCATGCTATAGGAAGGGTCTCAGGTTGGGAACGGGAAGGAGTTGGATATCACATCTCATGTTATAGGAAGAGTCTCAGGTTTGGTATAAGCATTGAGATATCAAATCTCTGCAATCGGAAGTGTCTCAGGATTGGGATGGGAAGGAGTTGGATATCACATCTCATGCTATAGGAAGGGTCTCAGGTTTGGAACGGGAAGGAGTTGGATATCCCATCTCATGTTATAGGACTGGTCTCAGGTTTGGTATTAGAAGCATTGAGATATCACATCTCTGCTATCGGAAGTGTCTCAGGATTGGAATGGGAAGGAGTTGGATATCATATCTCATGTTATAGGACGGGTCTCAGGTTTGTTATTAGAATCATTGAGATATCATATTGCATGCTGTAGGAAGGGTCTAAGGATTGGAATGGAAGGACTTGGATATCACATCTCATGCTATAGGTAGGCTCTCAGGTTTGGAAAGGGAAGGAGTTGGATATCACATTTAATGTTAGAGGAAGGATCTCAGGTTTGATATTAGAGCCATTGGATATCACATCTCATGCTATAGGAAGGGTCTCAGGATTGGAATGGGAAGGAGTTGGATATCACATCTCATGCTATAGGAAGGGTTTTAGGTTTGGTATAAGCATTGAGATATCACATCTCATGCTATAGGAAGGGTCTCAGGATTGGAATGGGAAGGATCTGTATATGACATCTCATGCCATAGGAAGGGTCTCAGGTTTGGTATTAGAAGCATTGAGATATCACATCTCATGCTATAGGAAGTGTCTCAGGATTGGAATGGGAAGGACTTGGATATCACATCTCATGCTATAGGAAGGGTCTCAGGTTTGGTATAAGCAGTGAGATATCACATCTCATGCTATAGGAAGTGTCTCAGGATTGGAATGGGAAGGAGTTGGATATCACATCCCATGTTATAGGAAGGATCTCAGGTTTGGTATAAGCATTGAGATATCACATGTTTGCTATCGGAAGGGTCTCAGGATTATAATGGGAAGGAGTTGGATATTCCCATCTCATGTTATAGGAAGGGTCTCAGGTTTGGTATTAGAAGCATTGAGACATCACATCTCATGCTGTAGGAAGGGTCTCAGGATTGGAATGGGAAGGACTTGGATATCACATCTCATGCTATAGGGCGGGTCTCGAGTTTGATATTAGAAGCATTGAGATATCACATCTCATGATATCGGAAGGGTCTCAGGATTGGAATGGGAAGGAGTTGGATATCACATCTCATGATAAAGGAAGGGTCTAAGGTTTGGAAGGGGAAGGATTTGGATATCACATCTCATGTTATAGGACAGGTCTCAGGTTTGGTATTAGAAGCATTGAGATATCAAGTCTCATGGTATAGGAAGGGTCTCAGAATTGGAATGGGAAGGAGTTGGATATCACATCTCGTTATAGGAAGGGTCTCAGGATTGGAATGGGAAGGAATTGGATATCATATCTCATGTTATAGGACCGGTCCCAGGTCTGGTATTAGAAGCATTGAGATATCACATCTCATGCTATAGGAGGAGTCTCAGGATTGGAATGGGAAGGAGTTGGATATCACGTTTCATGTTATACGAAGGGTCTCAGGATTGGAATGGGAAGGAGTTGAATATCACATCTCATGCTAAAGGAAGGGTATCAGGTTTGATAGAAGCATTGAGATATCACATCTCATGCTATAGGAAGGAACTCAGGATTGGAATGGGAAGGAGTTGGATATCACATCTAATGCCATAGGAAGGGTCATCAGGTTTGGTATAAGCATTGAGATATCACATCTCTGCTATCGGAAGGGTCTCAGGATAGGAATGGGGAGGACTTAGAATTCACATCTCATACTATAGGGAGGGTCTCAGTTTTGATATTAGAAGCATTGAGCTATCACATCTCATGCTATCGGAAGGGTCTCAGGATTGGAATCGGATGGAGTTGGATATCACATCTCAAGCTATCTCAGGATTGGAATGGGAAGGAGTTTGATATTTCATCTCAAGCTATAGGAAGGGTCTCAGGTTTGGAAAGGGAAGGATTTGGATTTCACATCTCATGTTATAGGATGGTTCTCATGTTTGGTTTTAGAAGCATTGAGATATCACATCTCATGCTATCGGAAGGGTCTCAGGTTTGGAATGGGAAGGAGTTGGATATCACATCTCTGCTATCTGAAGGGTCTCAGGATTGGAATGGGAAGGAGTTGGATATCCCATCTCGTTATAGGAAGGGTCTCAGGTTTGGTATTAGAAGCAATGAGATATCACATCTCATGCTATAGGAAGGGTCTAAGGTTTGGAAGGGGACGGATTTGGGTATCACATCTCATGTTATAGGACCGGTCTCAGGTTTGGTATTTGAAGCATTGAGATATCAAGTCTCATGGTATAGGACGGGTCTCAGAATTGGAATGAGAAGGAGTTGGATATCACATCTCAAGCTATAGGAAGGGTCTCATGATTGGAATGGGAAGGAGTTGGATATCACATCTCATGTTATAGGAAGGGTCTCAGGATTGGAATGGGAAGGACTTGGATATCACATCTCATTCTATACGAAGGCTCTCAGGGTTGGAAGGGGAAGGAGTTGGATATCACATTTCATGTTAGAGGTAGGATCTCAGGTTTGGTTTTAGAGGCATTGAGATATCACATCTCATGCCATCAGAAGGGTCTCAGGATTGGAATGGGAAGGAGTTGGATATCAAATCTCATGCTAAAGGGATGGTCTAAGGTTTGGAAGGGGAGGGATTTGGACATCATATCTCATGTTATTGGAAGGATCTCAGGTTTGGTATTAGAAGCATTGAGATATCACATCTCATGCTATCGGAAGGGTCTTAGGTTTGGTATAAGCATTGAGATATCACATCTCTGCTATCGGAAGGGTCTCAGGATTGGAATGGGAAGGATTTGGACATCACAATTCATGTTATAGGAAGGGTCTCAGGTTTGGTATTAGAAGCATTGAGATATCACATCTCATGCTATAGGAAGGGTCTCAGGATTGGAATGGGAAGGACTTGGATATCACATCTCATGTTATAGGAAGGGTCTCAGGTTTGGTATTAGAAGCATTGAGATATCACATCTCATGCTATAGGAAGGGTCTCAGGATTGGAATGGGAAGGACTTGGATATCACATCTCATGCTATAGGAAGGGTCTCAGGAATGGAATGGAAAGGACTTGGATATCACATCTCATGATAAAGGAAGGGTCTAAGGTTTGGAAGGGGAAGGATTTGGATATCACATCTCATGTTATTGGACCGGTCTCAGGTTTGGTATTAGAAGCATTGAGATATCAAGTCTCATGGTATAGGACGGGAGTTTGATATCACATCTCATGCCATGGTATGGGTGTCAGGTTTTGTAGAAGCATTGGGATATCACATCTCATGCTATCGGAAGGGTATCAGGATTGGATTTGGAAGGAGTTGGATATCCCATCTCATGCTATAGGAAGGGTCTCAGGTTGGAATAGAAGGAGTTGGATATCACATCTCATGTTATAGGAAGGGTCTCAGGATTGGAATGGGAAGGACTTGGATATCACATCTTGTTAGGAAAGATTTCGTAATTGTAGGGAATTTTCCTTCCATGTGGCAACCCCTAAACTTTTTGCTATTGTTTTTAACCTTGTTCTTGACTTTGCCAGAGAAGTACAGCCTTCTGCCGCACTTCTCTGGGCTTTCGCTCCTTTTCTTACGGGGAAACTGACATGCCCTTAAGACAGTCAGTACCGGGGAACGCTGTTTCCCGTAGTTTCGTTTATCATGTTGCGGCTTTAGTGCAACATGACACAAGAGGGCACTGTAAGCTAAGTTACAGCTCTCTTGGGTCTCTAGCCTTCTACGGGCCCTAGATACTCTTTTAGGATGGTATTTGATCGGTGCAAGTCATTCAGGGACTGGAATGGTGGCAGCGATCGTTTTGTTTATTTTGAGCTCCTTTTGGCGTTCTGAGCACGTTTTTCGCACTGAACCCAAAATGGTGGCCTGGCTCCCAAAATGGCCAGTCCACGAGGCTCCTTTGTCCTGTCCACTGACCGTCTTGCTCCCTTCACCTTCCCCAGGTCGGGCGACCCGGGGCCTTCCTTATTTGGGCATGTACTTTCCTGCGAAACGTGGTTGCTTTCGCGGGCTTCTACATGTCGTTTGTGTGCCTCCAGGGTGTGGGCTGGGATGTCTGGTCCCAATACACATCCTGGGTGCCAGAGAGTCTGGGGTGGTGTGAATGCCTGGGACCACCGTGGTCCGTGATTGGTCCACGTATGGTATGTGTGTTGATGTGCGGATCTCCCATTGGCTCCCCTCCGTTTTGGCGCGAAGGGAACCGTGGATAAGAGGGAGCTGGAAACACCACTACCATGTCGATCTCCTGAGTTCTCACGAACGAAGGAATACAGGAGCCAAGTATCCTGCAACCAAGAGGCTGGACCGAGGAATCGCTGGTGACCCGCTGAAGGAATCCTCCTTTGCACTGCTGTCGTCCTGTGAAACCCTTTCCTCCTTGGATAGAACCAGAAGGCCTGTACTGGTGCTTCGACCTTTGGAATAGCAGGAACAGCTATTCCCGGCGACTTCATCATCTCCTGCCAAGTAAGCCTTCGGAAGTGTCTCTGGGCCATCCAGTTGACTGACCAGCTTACAAGGGAGTCCTGCTCTGTAACTGCCGCCAGGTTGTGTTGTATTTCGAGTCCTTGTCACTCTCCCACACTTCGTACACTTGGCGTTCCCAAGTCTGAAGGGAGGAGTGTACATTTGGCTTGAATACACACGGCCGCTCCGTTGTCCTGCTGCGGCAACAAACTGTGCTGGTTTCGTCGATTGGGACGTCTTTTTGCTCTACACGACTTCGAGGCGTTCCCTGCTCTTCTGAACCTGCCAGCTGCTGAAACTAACGTGGAGAAGCCTGGGTCTGCTTGCTTCGGGGACCGGTGAGTAGTTTAGCTAGGATCTGGTCGCCCTCCTGCAGTATCCCATTGCTTTCCCTGCTGTGTAAAAACAGCACCCTTTTGGCCGTACTCGCGCTCTGCTTCTGCCCGCTGTGGAGGCTGCGCTTGAGTTGCGGAACCTGTTCTCCTTCTGCTGTGCACTAACCCGAACTGCCTGACTTCCTCCGAAGAGCTTCCCCTTTTGCCCGTTGGCACCGGCGTGGCAGGTACTTTGAGCACAAGGCTCCACTCTTCGCAGGGCTCGGACTTCCATCTAGTTAGGTGCCTCTGAAGGCGAACTGAGTCTAAAGCGTTATCGCACTGCCTGTTTTCCTTTCCTTTCAGGTGGACTACATATTTCGTGCTTTAAACGCTTGCGACTGTGTATTTGTATATATATTGTGTTGATATGGTATGTGTTGGTTTAATATTGTGATATTGTGATTTTCTCGCTACGGTCATTATTTTAAAGGCCTTAAAATAAATGTGTATCTATTTTTGATATAACAACTGTTTGGAGTAGTTTGTAAGCGCTCTTGCTTTGTGTGCTCATTGCGGGCTTTCAGTCACCCTCACCCCTCTTGAGACCTAGTCTTGACCGCCGCGATCGCTACCTTGATTGGTCTGGCTCGTCCAGAGGTTACCCTGTTCCAAGTAATTAGGTTGGCCTTCTGAACTTCTGCGCCACCAGGACAGAGTTCAGAAATCCGTCTTAACAAATTGGTGTACAGCGGTGGGATACGACTGAAGGTATCCAGTGTTGCGCTCGAACTAAGGCATTTCAGGTTATTCCAAACAGTACACGTAGTGAATTGTTGTAATATAACTTTAAAAAGGCCATAGTTCTATCAAACAGTATGGAAGCAAATACCTTGTTAACTTTAAATGCTTCCAAATCAGAAACATTGAAGAAGATGTGTGCGGAGAGAGGTGTTTCCTCTCAAGGCACTAAATTGGAAATGATCCAGAGAATCGTGGCGTGGCAAGAAGCGCAGCTTGACGCTATAACTTCCGAGGACAGTGCAGAAGGTGGTGGGGCTGCTCTCACTGGTAGAACCGACGGTTCTGCCGCTGCACTGATCCATCGCGACCACGAGGACAGGGAGGATGTGATGTCTAATGTTTCCTCTGCCAGTGTTGATGGGGAGGCTATGCTTGAATTCAAGAAGCAAGAGCTGCGGTTTAGGCAGCAGGAGCTTGAATTCAGCATAGCCAAACTAAAAATCGAACAGGCAGAAAAACAGAAAGACAGGGATCACCAGTTGGAACTGGCCAAGCTTCAGGTTGCAAATGGGTCCAAGGGTCCTGGACATGGCTCTGGGGCTTCCTCTCATCCACGGTTTCCGAAAGATCTGCTCAGTGTGTATGAAGAAAGGAATGACATTATGGACTGGCTGAATGCGTTTGAGTATGCATGCGAGGTTCAAGAAGTTGACAATGCTGATAAGATTGCTTGGCTGCTCAGTAGACTGCCCCATTCTGGCTGCAGTGCCATTATGGAAATGTCGAAGGCTGAGCGGGCTGATTTCGCAATGTTAAAGCAAACTCTCATTTTAAAGTTTGGGAAGACTCCGGCCCAATATTTAAAGCGTTTTCGAGAGTATAAGAAAAAGGAAGGTGGTACTTGGGTATCTTATGTCGCTGAATCTTTGAAAAACTTAACTGGCTGGGTCGAAGGTTATAAGGCTTCTACCTTCGAAGGCATGATCAATCTGGTCATGCTGGAACACATTTTTGCTTCTTCTTCCCCGGAGCTTAAGCAGCATTTGGCCGATTCGAAGGAGATAGATCCTAAGAAGCTGGCCATTGCAGCAGACTTATGGGTGTCACATCGAGTGTCCCATAAGGACAAAAATCCTGGTAAGCAGGAGGAAGGGAAAAAGTCCAAAGATATGGAGGGTGGGGAATCTGCTAAATCTTCTTCCCATAAGGGCCACAAAAAGAAAAACAAGGGTAAGACACAAGAGAACTCACAGGGTAGTGGAGGTTCGCCTCCGAAACAGAACTCTGGTTACAATAAGCCTCCCTACGTAGACAGACCCACTGGGGCTTGTTTTTCTTGTGGAGCAACTGACCATGTGAAGGGGGATCCCCGGTGTAAGGTTAGACCTTTGGGGGTCCACTCCGCTAATCTGGCCTTCTCCTCCTACGAGGAAGAAGAGATTACAGGAGCATCCTTCTCCTCAGACTCATTTCCCAGCGGGATAGAGGCTGAGGTAGTTTTAGTGTCCCTGGGTTCCTGGGAGCCTAAAGTTGCAGAGGCTTATGCTAGGATTCCGGATAATACCAAGCACTACTTTAAAGACAGCGTGCTGATCAATGGAGTGGATACTCCAGCTCTTAGGGATAGTGGGTGCAGTCGAACAGTAGTGGATTCTACCTTGGTAGACTCAGAGGAAGTTGCCAGAGCTACTCTGATGCCCACTAAGTTTGCTGACGGCCCCCTCCGTATTTTTCCCGTGATCCCTGTAAATCTTACTTTAAATGGTACAGCAGTCAGGATTCCAGTGAGCATTCAGAGAAACGTCCCGGGAAAGGTCTTGCTGGGTAATGATCTCAGAGCTTTAGGGCTCGTAGGAGACACTGCCGAAAGACCCTACACACGGTCTCAAGCACGGGCAGCATTGGCCAAGTCCAATACGCCGCCCCAGCCGAAGGGGAAACCCAAGGCGAAGGGAGTCTACAAGTCAAGACGAGGGAAAGAGAATATTCCCCCGAGCTCGCCTACCACTGCGGTGGAGGAAGTTGGTCAATCGCCCGGGCCTGACGAGGAGGTGGCGATGCCTGAAGTTTTCGACCCCAACGATCATCCTGAACTAAAAGACTTGTTAGTTGAAGGAGGTCCTGATAGGGACGAATTCAGTAAAGGCCAACGTGAGTGCCCATCTCTGGAAGGCCTAAGGAGACAGGCCTGCTCCCAGCTTGAGGGTGAGCCTCCTGGGAAGCATAGGATTTATTGGGAAGGTGGACTCCTGTATAGTGAGCCCACAGAGTCTACAGAAGGAGACCATAGGAGGTTGGTGGTTCCCCTTGCTGTTAGGCCCTCCCTCCTGCAGTTGGCGCATGAAGTTCCCCTTGCTGGTCACCTTGGTATGAAGAGGACCAAGCAAAGGTTATCCATGCACTTCTACTGGCCCAAGATGGGGGTGCAAGTAGAAAGTCACTGCAGGAGTTGTGCCTCCTGCCAGTTGTCTGGTAAGGTTGGCGCGACAATCCAAGCTCCGTTGGTACCGCTCCCAGTTGTGGGGGTACCATTTGAAAGGGTAGGGATCGACATCGTTGGTCCCCTTGACCCGCAAACATCCTCGGGCAATAGGTTTATCCTGGTGCTGGTCGACCATGCAACCAGGTATCCTGAGGCCATCCCATTGAAAACTGTAACTGCCAAGTCAGTTGCAAAAGCTTTACTCGGCATATTTACTAGGGTTGGCTTCCCTAAAGAAGTTGTGTCAGATCGTGGCAGCAACTTTATGTCGAAGTATATGCAGGCTATGTGGAAAGAATGTGGGGTCACCTACAAGTTCTCTTCTGCATACCACCCCCAGACCAATGGTCTGGTGGAACGTTTCAACAGAACGTTAAAAAGCATGATTGGGGCTCTGGAGGAGCCCCAGAGAAGAAAATGGGATCTTCTTTTACCATGCCTACTTGGCAGGTACTTTGAGCACAAGGCTCCACTCTTCGCAGGGCTCGGACTTCCATCTAGTTAGGTGCCTCTGAAGGCGAACTGAGTCTAAAGCGTTATCGCACTGCCTGTTTTCCTTTCCTTTCAGGTGGACTACATATTTCGTGCTTTAAACGCTTGCGACTGTGTATTTGTATATATATTGTGTTGATATGGTATGTGTTGGTTTAATATTGTGATATTGTGATTTTCTCGCTACGGTCATTATTTTAAAGGCCTTAAAATAAATGTGTATCTATTTTTGATATAACAACTGTTTGGAGTAGTTTGTAAGCGCTCTTGCTTTGTGTGCTCATTGCGGGCTTTCAGTCACCCTCACCCCTCTTGAGACCTAGTCTTGACCGCCGCGATCGCTACCTTGATTGGTCTGGCTCGTCCAGAGGTTACCCTGTTCCAAGTAATTAGGTTGGCCTTCTGAACTTCTGCGCCACCAGGACAGAGTTCAGAAATCCGTCTTAACACATCTCATGCTGTAGGAAGGGTCTCAGGTTTGGAAAAGGAAGGAGTTGGATATCACATTTCATGTTAGAGGTAGGATCTCAGGTTTGGTATTAGAGGCATTGAGATATCACATCTCATGCTATCAGAAGGGTATCAGGATTGGAATGGGAAGGAGTTGGATATCACATCTCATGCTAAAGGGAGGGTCTCAGGTTTGGAATGGGAAGGATTTGGATATCACATCTCATGTTATAGGAAGGACCTTAGGTTTGGTATTAGAAGCATTGAGATATCACATCTCATGCTATAGGAAGGGTCTCGGGATTGGAATGGGAAGGAGTTGGATATCACATCTCATGTTATAGGAAGGATCTCAGGTTTGGTATTAGAAACATTGAGATATAACATCTCATGCTATAGGAAGGGTCTCAGGATTGGAATGGGAAGGAGTTGGATATCACATCTCATGCTATGGGAAGGGTCTCAGGTTTGGTATTAGAAGCATTGTGATATCACATCTCATGCTATAGGAAGGGTTTCAGGTTTGGTAGAAGCATTGAGATATCACATCTCATGCTATAGGAAGAGTCTCAGGTTTGGGAAGGGAAGGATTTGGATTTCACATCTCATGTTATAGGATGGTTCTCATGTTTGGTTTTTGAAGCATTGAGATATCACATCTCATGCTATCGGAAGGGTCTCAGGTTTGGAATGGGAAGGAGTTGGATATCACATCTCATGTTATAGGAAGGGTCTCAGGTTTGGAATGGGAAGGAGTTGGATATGACATCTCTTGTTATAGGGAGGGTCTCAGGATTTGAATGGTAAGGAGTTGGATATCACATCTCATGCTATAGGAAGGGTCTCAGGCTGGAATGGGAAGGATTTGGATATCACATCTCATGTTATATACAGGAAGGGTCTCAGGATTGGAATGGGAAGGATTTGGATATCACATCTCTTGCTATAGGAAGGGTCTCAGGTTTTTTATTAGAAACATTGAGATATCACATCTCATGCTATAGGAAGGGTTTTAGGATTGGAATGGGAAGTATTTGGATATCACATCTCATGCTAAAGGAAGGGTCTCAGGTCTGGAATGGGAAGGAATTGGATATCACATCTCATGTTATAGGAAGGGTCTCAGGTTTTTTATTAGAAACATTGAGATATCACATCTCATGTTATAGGACGGTTCCCAGGTTTGGTATTAGAAGCATTGAGATATCACATCTCATGCTATAGGAAGGGTCTCAGGATTGGAATGTGAAGGATTTGGATATCACATCTCATGCTAAAGGAAGGGTCTCAGGTTTGGTAGAAGCATTGAGATATCACATCTCATGCTATAGGAAGGGTCTCAGGATTTGAATGGCAAGGAGTTGGATATCACATCTCATGCCATAGGAAGGGTCTCAGGTTTGGTATAAGCATTGAGATATCACATCTCTGCTATCGGAAGGTTCTCAGGATTGGATTGGGAAGGAGTTGGATATCCCTTCTCATGCTATAGGAAGTGTCTCAGGTTGGAATGGGAAGGAGTTGAATATCACATCTCATGTTATAGGAAGGGTCTCAGGATTGGAATGGGAAGGATTTGGATATCACATCTCTTGCTATAGGAAGGGTCTCAGGATTGGAATGGGAAGGATTTGGATATTTCCCATTCCAATCCTGAGACCCTTCCTATAACATGAGATGTGATATCCAACTCCTTCCCATTCCAATCTGAGACACTTCCTATAGCATGAGAAGGGATATCCAACTCCTTCCCAATCCAATCCTGAGACCCTTCCGATAGCAGAGATGTGATATCTCAATGCTTATACCAAACCTGAGACCCTTCCTATGGCATGAGATGTGATATCCAACTCCTTGCCATTCAAATCCTGAGACCCTTCCTATAGCATGAAAAGGGATATCCAACTCCTTCCCAATCCAATCCTGAGACCCTTCCGATAGCAGAGACGTGAAATCTCAATGCTTCTACCAAACCTGAGACTCTTCCTTTAGCATGAGATGTGATATCCAAATCCTTCACATTCCAATCCTGAGACCCTTCCTATAGCATGAGATTTGATATCTCAATGCTTCTAATACCAAACGTGAGATCCTTCCTATAACATGAGATGTGATATCCAAATCCTCCCCTTCCAAACCTGAGACCCTCCCTTTAGCATGAAATGTGATATCCAACTCCTTCCTATTCCAATCCTGAGACTCTTCTGATAGCATGAGATGTGATATCTCAATGCTTCTAATACCAAACCTGAGATCCTTCCGATAGCATGAGATGTGATATCTCAATGCTTCTAATACCAAACCTGAGATCCTTCCTATAACATGAGATGTGATATCCAAATCCTTCCCCTTCCAAACCTGAGACCCTCCCTTTAGCATGAGATGTGATATCTAACTCCTTCCCATTCCATTCCTGAGACCCTTCTGATAGCATGAGATGTGATATCTCAATGCCTCTAATACCAAACCTGAGATCCTACCTCTAACATGAAATGAGATATCCAACTCTTTCCCCTTCCAAACCTGAGAGCCTTCCTATAGAATGAGATGTGATATCCAAGTCCTTCCCATTTCAATACTGAGACCCTTCCTATAGCTTGAGATGTGATATCCAACTCCTTCCCATTCCAATTCTGAGACCCTTCCTATAGCATGAGATGTGATATCTCAATGCTTATACCAAACCTGAGAGCCTACCTATAACATGAGATGTGATATCCAAGTCCATCCCATTCCAATCCTTAGACCCTTCCTACAGCATGCGATGTGATATCTCAATGATTTTAATACCAAACCAGAGACTCTTCCTATAACATGAGATGGGATATCCAACTCCTTCCCATTCCAATTCTGAGACCCTTCCTATACTATGAGACTTGATATCTCAATGCTTCTAATACCAAACCTGAGACCCGTAATATAACATGAGATGTGATATCCAAATCCTTCCCCTTCCAAACCTTAGACCCTTCCTTTATCATGAGATGTGATATCCAACTCATTCCCATTCCAATCCTGAGACCCTTCCGATATCATGAGATGTGATATCTCAAAGCTTCTAATATCAAACTTGAGACCCTCCCTATAGCATGAGATGTGATATCCAAGTCCTTCCCATTCCAATCCTGAGACCCTTCCTATAGCATGAGATGTGATATCTCAATGCTTCTAATACCAAACCTGAGACCCTTCCTATAACATGAGATGGGAATATCCAACTCCTTCCCATTCCAATCTTGAGACCCTTCCGATAGCAGAGATGTGATATCTCAATGCTTATACCAAACCTGAGATCCTTCCTATAACATGAGATGTGATATCCAACTCCTTCCCATTCCAATCCTGAGACACTTCCTATAGCATGAGATGTGATATCTCACTGCTTATACCAAACCTGAGACCCTTCCCATAGCAGGAGATGTGATATCCAACTCATTCCCATTCCAATCCTCAGACCCTTCCTATAGCATGAGATGTGATATCTCAATGCTTCTAATGTCAAACTTGAGACCCTACCTATAGCATGAGATGTGATATCCAAGTCCTTCCCATTCCAATCCTGAGACACTTCCTATAGCATGAGATGTGATATCTCAATGCTTCTAATACCAAACCTGAGACTCTTCCTATAACATGAGATGGGATATCCAACTCCTTCCCATTCCAATCCTGAGACCCTTTTGATAGCAGAGATGTGATATCTCAATGTTTTTACCAAACCTGAGACCCTTCCTACGGCATGAGATGTCATATTCAACTCCTTCCCATTCCAATCCTGAGACCCTTCCTATAGCATGAGATTTGATATCCAACTCCTTCCCATTCCAATCCTGAGACCCTTCCTATAGCATGAGATGTGATGTCTCAATGCTTCTAATACCAAACCTGAGATCCTTCCTATAACATGAGATGTGATATCCAACTCCTTCCATTCCAATCCTGAGACCCTTCCTATAGCATGAGATGTGATATCTCAATGCTTATACCAAACCTGAGACCCTTCCTATAGCATGAGATGTGATATCCAACTCCTTCCCATTCCAATCATGAGACCCTTCCTATAGCATGAGATGTGATATCTCAATGCTTCTAATACCAAACCTGAGATCCTTCCTCTAACATGAAATGTGAGATCCAACTCCTTCCCTTTCCAAACCTAAGAGCCTATCTATAGCATGAGATGTGATATCCAAGTCCTTCACATTCCAACCCTTAGACCCTTCCTACAGCATGCAATATGATATCTCAATGATTCTAATAACAAACCTGAGACCCGTCCTATAACATGAGATGGGATATCCAACTCCTTCCCATTCCAATCCTGAGACACTTCCGATAGCAGAGATGTGATATCTCAATGTTTATACCAAACCTGAGACCCTTCCTATAACATGAGATGTGATATCCAACTCCTTCCCGTTCCAAACCTGAGACCCTTCCTTTAGCATGAGATGTGATATCCAGCTCCTTCCCATTCCAATCCTGAGACACTTCCGATAGCATGAGATGTGATATCTCAATGCTTCTAATATCAAAACTGAGACCCTCCCTATAGCATGATATGTGATATCTAAGTCCTTCCCATTCCAATCCTGAGACCCTTCCTATAGCATGAGATGTGATATCTCAATGCTTCTACCAAACCTGAGACCCTTCCTTTAGCATGAGATGTAATATCCAACTCCTTCCCATTCCAATCCTGAGACCCTTCCTATAGCATGAGATGTGATATCTCAATACTTCTAATACCAAACCTGAGATCCATCCTATAACATGAGATGTGATATCCAACTCCTTCCCTTTCCAAACCTGAGAGCCGTTCTATAGCATGAGATGTGATATCCAGGTCCTTCCCATTCCAATCCTTAGACCCTTCCTACAGCATGCAATATGATATCTCAATGATTCTAATAACAAACCTGAAACCCGTCCTATAGCATGAGATATGATATCCAAGTCCTTCCCATTCCAATCCTGAGACCCTTCCTATAACATGAAATGTGATATCCAACTCCTTCCCATTCCAACCTGAGACCCTTCCTATAGCATGAGATGGGATATCCAACTTCTTCCAAATCCAATACTGATACCCTTCCGATAGCATGAGATGTGATATCCCAATGCTTCTACCAAACCTGAGACCCATACTATGGCATGAGATGTGATATCAAACTCCTTCCCATTCCAATCCTGAGACCCTTCCTATAGCTTGAGGTGTGATATCCAACTCCTTCCCATTCCAATTCTGAGACCCTTCTTATACCATGAGACTTGATATCTCAATGCTTCTAATATTAAACCTGAGACCCGTCCTATAACATGAGATGTGATATCCAAATCCTTCCCCTTCCAAACCTTAGACCCTTGCTTTATCATGAGATGTGATATCCAACTCCTTCCCATTCCAATCCTGAGACCCTCCGATATCATGAGATTTGTTATCTCAATGCTTCTAATATCAAACTTGAGACCCTCCCTATAGCATGAGATGTGACATCCAAGTCCTTCCCATTCCAATCCTGAGACCCTTCCTATAGCATGAGATGTGATATTTCTATGCTTCTAATACCAAACCTGAGACCCTTCCTATAACATGAGATGGGATATCCAACTCCTTCCCATTCCAATCCTGAGACCTTTCCGATAGCAGAGATGTGATATCTCAATGCTTATACCAAACCTGAGAACCTTCCTATGGCCTGAGATGTCATATACAACTCCTTCCCATTCCAATCCTGAGACCCTTCCTTTAGCATGAGATGTGATATCTCAATGCTTATACCAAATCTGAGACCCTTCCTATAGCATGAGATGTGATATCCAATTCCTTCCCATTCCAATCCTGAGACCCTTCCTATAGCATGAGATGTGATATCTCAATGCTTATACCAAACCTGAGAGCCTACCTATAACATGAGATGTGATATCCAAGTCCATCCCATTCCAATCCTTAGACCCTTCCTACAGCATGCGATGTGATATCTCAATGATTCTAATACCAAACCAGAGACTCTTCCTATAACATGAGATGGGATATCCAACTCCTTCCCATTCCAATCCTGAGCCGCTTCCGATAGCAAAGATGTGATATCTCAATGCTTATACCAAACCTGAGACCCTTCCTATAACATGAGATGTGATATCCAACTCCTTCCCGTTCCAAACCTGAGACACTAACTATAGCATATGTGATATCCAACTCCTTCCCATTCCAAACATGAGACCCTTCCTATAGCAAGAAAGTAATATCCAACTCCTACCCATTCCAATCCTGAGACCCTTCCTATAGCAAGAGATGTGATATCCAAATCCTTCCCATTCCAATCCTGAGACCCTTCCTATAACATGAGATGTGATATCCAACTCCTTCCCATTCCAATCCTGAGACACTTCCTATAGCATGAGATGTGATATCTCAATGCTTCTAATACCAAACCTGAGACTCTTCCTATAACATGAGATGGGATATCCAACTCCTTCCCATTCCAATCCTGAGACCCTTTTGATAGCAGAGATGTGATATCTCAATGTTTATACCAAACCTGAGACCCTTCCTACGGCATGAGATGTCATATTCAACTCCTTCCCATTCCAATCCTGAGACGCTTCCTATAGCATGAGATTTGATATCCAACTCCTTCCCATTCCAATCCTGAGACCCTTCCTATAGCATGAGATGTGATATCTCAATGCTTATACCAAACCTGAGACCCTTCCTATAGCATGAGATGTGATATCCAACTCCTTCCCATTCCAATCCTGAGACCCTTCCTATAGCATGAGATGTGATATCTCAATGCTTCTAATACCAAACCTGAGATCCTTCCTCTAACATGAAATGTGAGATCCAACTCCTTCCCTTTCCAAACCTAAGAGCCTATCTATAGCATGAGATGTGATATCCAAGTCCTTCACATTCCAACCCTTAGACCCTTCCTACAGCATGCAATATGATATCTCAATGATTCTAATAACAAACCTGAGACCCGTCCTATAACATGAGATGGGATATCCAACTCCTTCCCATTCCAATCCTGAGACACTTCCGATAGCAGAGATGTGATATCTCAATGTTTATACCAAACCTGAGACCCTTCCTATAACATGAGATGTGATATCCAACTCCTTCCCGTTCCAAACCTGACACCCTTCCTTTAGCATGAGATGTGATATCCAGCTCCTTCCCATTCCAATCCTGAGACACTTCCGATAGCATGAGATGTGATATCTCAATGCTTCTAATATCAAAACTGAGACCCTCCCTATAGCATGATATGTGATATCTAAGTCCTTCCCATTCCAATCCTGAGACCCTTCCTATAGCATGAGATGTGATATCTCAATGCTTCTACCAAACCTGAGACCCTTCCTTTAGCATGAGATGTGATATCCAACTCCTTCCCATTCCAATCCTGAAACCCTTCCTATAGCATGAGATGTGATATCTCAATACTTCTAATACCAAACCTGAGATCCTTCCGATAACATGAGATGTGATATCTCAATACTTCTAATACCAAACCTGAGATCCATCCTATAAAATGAGATGTGATATCCCACTCCTTCCCTTTCCAAACCTGAGAGCCGTTCTATAGCATGAGATGTGATATCCAGGTCCTTCCCATTCCAATCCTTAACCCTTCCTACAGCATGCAATATGATATCTCAATGATTCTAATAACAAACCTGAGACCCGTCCTATAGCATGAGATATGATATCCAAGTCCTTCCCATTCCAATCCTGAGACCCTTCCTATAACATGAAATGTGATATCCAACTCCTTCCCATTCCAACCTGAGACCCTTCCTATAGCATGAGATGGGATATCCAACTTCTTCCAAATCCAATACTGATACCCTTCCGATAGCATGAGATGTGATATCCCAATGCTTCTACCAAACCTGAGACCCATACTATGGCATGAGATGTGATATCAAACTCCTTCCCATTCCAATCCTGAGACCCTTCCTATAGCTTGAGGTGTGATATCCAACTCCTTCCCATTCCAACCTGAGACACTTCCTATAGCATGAGAAGGGATATCCAACTCCTTCCCAATCCAATCCTGAGACCCTTCCGATAGCAGAGATGTGATATCTCAATGCTTATACCAAACCTGAGACCCTTCCTATGGCATGAGATGTGATATCCAACTCCTTGCCATTCAAATCCTGAGACCCTTCCTATAGCATGAGAAGGGATATCCAACTCCTTCCCAATCCAATCCTGAGACCCTTCCGATAGCAGCGACGTGATATCTCAATGCTTCTACCAAACCTGAGACCCTTCCTTTAGCATGAGATGTGATATCCAAATCCTTCACATTCCAATCCTGAGACCCTTCCTATAGCATGAGATGTGATATCTCAATGCTTCTAATACCAAACCTGAGATCCTTCCTATAACATGAGATGTGATATCCAATTCCTTCCCATTCCAAACCTGAGACCCTTCCTATTGGATGAGATGTGATATCCAACTCCTTCCCATTCCAACCTTGAGACCCTTCCTATAGCATGAGATGTGATGTCTCAATGCTTCTAATACCAAACCTGAGATCCTTCCTATAACATGAGATGTGATATCCAACTCCTTCTATTCCAATCCTGAGACCCGTCCTATAGCATGAGATGTGATATCTCAAGGCTTATACCAAACCTGAGACCCTTCCTATAGCATGAGATGTGATATCCAACTGCTTCCCATTCCAATCCTGAGACCCTTCCTATAGCATGCAATATGATATCTCAATGATTCTAATAACAAACCTGAGACCCGTCCTATAGCATGAGATATGATATCCAAGTCCTTCGCATTCCAATCCTGAGACCCTTCCTATAACATGAAATGTGATATCCAACTCCTTCCCATTCCAACCTGAGACCATTCCTATAGCATGAGATGGGATATCCAACTTCTTCCAAATCCAATACTGATACCCTTCCGATAGCATGAGATGTGATATCCCAATGCTTCTACCAAACCTGAGACCCATACTATGGCATGAGATGTGATATCAAACTCCTTCCCATTCCAATCCTGAGACCCTTCCTATAGCTTGAGGTGTGATATCCAACTCCTTCCCATTCCAATTCTGAGACCCTTCTTATAGCATGAGACTTGATATCTCAATACTTCTAATATTAAACCTGAGACCCGTCCTATAACATGAGATGTGATATCCAAATCCTTCCCCTTCCAAACCTTAGACCCTTCCTTTATCATGAGATGTGATATCCAACTCCTTCCCATTCCAATCCTGAGACCCTTCCGATATCATGAGATTTGTTATCTCAATGCTTCTAATATCAAACTTGAGACCCTCCCTATAGCATGAGATGTGACATCCAAGTCCTTCCCATTCCAATCCTGAGACCCTTCCTATAGCATGAGATGTGATATCTCTATGCTTCTAATACCAAACCTGAGACCCTTCCTATAACATGAGATGGGATATCCAACTCCTTCCCATTCCAATCCTGAGACCTTTCCGATAGCAGAGATGTGATATCTCAATGCTTATACCAAACCTGAGAACCTTCCTATGGCCTGAGATGTCATATACAACTCCTTCCCATTCCAATCCTGAGACCCTTCCTTTAGCATGAGATGTGATATCTCAATGCTTATACCAAATCTGAGACCCTTCCTATAGCATGAGATGTGATATCCAATTCCTTCCCATTCCAATCCTGAGACCCTTCCTATAGCATGAGATGTGATATCTCAATGCTTATACCAAACCTGAGAGCCTACCTATAACATGAGATGTGATATCCAAGTCTATCCCATTCCAATCCTTAGACCCTTCCTACAGCATGCGATGTGATATCTCAATAATTCTAATACCAAACCAGAGACTCTTCCTATAACATGAGATGGGATATCCAACTCCTTCCCATTCCAATCCTGAGCCGCTTCCGATAGCAGAGATGTGATATCTCAATGCTTATACCAAACCTGAGACCCTTCCTATAACATGAGATGTGATATCCAACTCCTTCCCGTTCCAAACCTGAGACACTAACTATAGCATATGTGATATCCAACTCCTTCCCATTCCAAACATGAGACCCTTCCTATAGCAAGAAAGTAATATCCAACTACTACCCATTCCAATCCTGAGACCCTTCCTATAGCAAGAGATGTGATATCCAAATCCTTCCCATTCCAATCCTGAGACCCTTCCTATAACATGAGATGTGATATCCAACTCCTTCCCATTCCAACCTGAGACACTTCCTATAGCATGAGAAGGATTATCCAACTCCTTCCCAATCCAATCCTGAGACCCTTCCGATAGCAGAGATGTGATATCTCAATGCTTATACCAAACCTGAGTCCCTTCCTATGGCATGAGATGTGATATCCAACTCCTTGCCATTCAAATCCTGAGACCCTTCCTATAGCATGAGAAGGGATATCCAACTCCTTCCCAATCCAATCCTGAGACCCTTCCGATAGCAGCGACGTGATATCTCAATGCTTCTACCAAACCTGAGACCCTTCCTTTAGCATGAGATGTGATATCCAAATCCTTCACATTCCAATCCTGAGACCCTTCCTATAGCATGAGATGTGATATCTCAATGCTTCTAATACCAAACCTGAGATCCTTCCTATAACATGAGATGTGATATCCAATTCCTTCCCATTCCAAACCTGAGACCCTTCCTATTGGATGAGATGTGATATCCAACTCCTTCCCATTCCAACCTTGAGACCCTTCCTATAGCATGAGATGTGATGTCTCAATGCTTCTAATACCAAACCTGAGATCCTTCCTATAACATGAGATGTGATATCCAACTCCTTCCATTCCAATCCTGAGACCCGTCCTATAGCAAGAGATGTGATATCTCAAGGCTTATACCAAACCTGAGACCCTTCCTATAGCATGAGATGTGATATCCAACTGCTTCCCATTCCAATCCTGAAACCCTTCCTATAGCATGAGATGTGATATCTCAATGCTTCTAATACCAAACCTGAGATCCTTCCTCTAACATGAAATGTGATATCCAACTCCTTCCCTTTCCAAACCTAAGAGCCTATCTATAGCATGAGATGTGATATCCAAGTCCTTCACATTCCAACCCTTAGACCCTTCCTACAGCATGCAATATGATATCTCAATGATTCTAATAACAAACCTGAGACCCGTCCTATAACATGAGATGGGATATCCAACTCCTTCCCATTCCAATCCTGAGACACTTCCGATAGCAGAGATGTGATATCTCAATGCTTATACCAAACCTGAGACCCTTCCTATAACATGAGATGTGATAACCAAATCCTTCCCATTCCAAACCTGAGACCCTTCCTTTAGCATGAGATGTGATATCCAGCTCCTTCCCATTCCAATCCTGAGACACTTCCGATAGCATGAGATGTGATATCTCAATGCTTCTAATATCAAAACTGAGACCCTCCCTATAGCATGATATGTGATATCTAAGTCCTTCCCATTCCAATCCTGAGACCCTCCCTATAGCATGAGATGTGATATCCAACTCCTTCCCATTCCAATCCTGAGACCCTTCCTATAGCATGAGATATGATATCTCCATACTTCTAATACCAAACGTGAGATCCTTCCGATAACATGAGATGTGATATCCAAATCCTTCCCCTTCCAAACCTGAGACCCTCCTTTAGCATGAAATGTGATATCCAACTCCTTCCTATTCCAATCCTGAGACTCTTCTGATAGCATGAGATGTGATATCTCAATGCTTCTAATACCAAACCTGAGATCCTTCCGATAGCATGAGATGTGATATCTCAATGCTTCTAATACCAAACCTGAGATCCTTCCTATAACATGAGATGTGATATCCAAATCCTTCCCCTTCCAAACCTGAGACCCTCCCTTTAGCATGAGATGTGATATCTAACTCCTTCCCATTCCATTCCTGAGACCCTTCTGATAGCATGAGATGTGATATCTCAATGCCTCTAATACCAAACCGGAGATCCTACCTCTAACATGAAATGAGATATCCAACTCTTTCCCCTTCCAAACCTGAGAGCCTTCCTATAGCATGAGATGTGATATCCAAGTCCTTCCCATTCCAATACTGAGACCCTTCCTATAGCTTGAGATGTGATATCCAACTCCTTCCCATTCCAATTCTGAGACCCTTCCTATAGCATGAGATGTGATATCTCAATGCTTATACCAAACCTGAGAGCCTACCTATAACATGAGATGTGATATCCAAGTCCATCCCATTCCAATCCTTAGACCCTTCCTATTGGATGAGATGTGATATCCAACTCCTTCCCATTCCAACCTTGAGACCCTTCCTATAGCATGAGATGTGATGTCTCAATGCTTCTAATACCAAACCTGAGATCCTTCCTATAACATGAGATGTGATATCCAACTCCTTCCATTCCAATCCTGAGACCCGTCCTATAGCATGAGATGTGATATCTCAAGGCTTATACCAAACCTGAGACCCTTCCTATAGCATGAGATGTGATATCCAACTGCTTCTCATTCCAATCCTGAGACCCTTCCTATAGCATGAGATGTGATATCTCAATGCTTCTAATACCAAACCTGAGATCCTTCCTCTAACATGAAATGTGATATCCAACTCCTTCCCTTTCCAAACCTAAGAGCCTATCTATAGCATGAGATGTGATATCCAAGTCCTTCACATTCCAACCCTTAGACCTTTCCTACAGCATGCAATATGATATCTCAATGATTCTAATAACAAACCTGAGACCCGTCCTATAACATGAGATGGGATATCCAACTCCTTCCCATTCCAATCCTGAGACACTTCCGATAGCAGAGATGTGATATCTCAATGCTTATACCAAACCTGAGACCCTTCCTATAACATGAGATGTGATATCCAAATCCTTCCCGTTCCAAACCTGAGACCCTTCCTTTAGCATGAGATGTGATATCCAGCTCCTTCCCATTCCAATCCTGAGACACTTCCGATTGCATGAGATGTGATATCTCAATGCTTCTAATATCAAAACTGAGACCCTCCCTATAGCATGATATGTGATATCTAAGTCCTTCCCATTCCAATCCTGAGACCCTCCCTATAGCATGAGATGTGATATCCAACTCCTTCCCATTCCAATCCTGAGACCCTTCCTATAGCATGAGATATGATATCTCAATACTTCTAATACCAAACGTGAGATCCTTCCGATAACATGAGATGTGATATCCAAATCCTTCCCCTTCCAAACCTGAGACCCTCCCTTTAGCATGAAATGTGATATCCAACTCCTTCCTATTCCAATCCTGAGACTCTTCTGATAGCATGAGATGTGATATCTCAATGCTTCTAATACCAAACCTGAGATCCTTCCGATAGCATGAGATGTGATATCTCAATGCTTCTAATACCAAACCTGAGATCCTTCCTATAACATGAGATGTGATATCCAAATCCTTCCCCTTCCAAACCTGAGACCCTCCCTTTAGCATGAGATGTGATATCTAACTCCTTCCCATTCCATTCCTGAGACCCTTCTGATAGCATGAGATGTGATATCTCAATGCCTCTAATACCAAACCTGAGATCCTACCTCTAACATGAAATGAGATATCCAACTCTTTCCCCTTCCAAGCCTGAGAGCCTTCCTATAGCATGAGATGTGATATCCAAGTCCTTCCCATTCCAATACTGAGACCCTTCCTATAGCTTGAGATGTGATATCCAACTCCTTCCCACTCCAATTCTGAGACCCTTCCTATAGCATGAGATGTGACATCTCAATGCTTATACCAAACCTGAGAGCCTACCTATAACATGAGATGTGATATCCAAGTCCATCCCATTCCAATCCTTAGACCCTTCCTACAGCATGCGATGTGATATCTCAATGATTCTAATACCAAACCAGAGACTCTTCCTATAACATGAGATGGGATATCCAACTCCTTCCCATTCCAATTCTGAGACCCTTCCTATACTATGAGACTTGATATCTCAATGCTTCTAATACCAAACCTGAGACCCGTAATATAACATGAGATGTGATATCCAAATCCTTCCCCTTCCAAACCTTAGACCCTTCCTTTATCATGAGATGTGATATCCAACTCCTTCCCATTCCAATCCTGAGACCCTTCCTATAGCATGAGATGTGATATCTCAATGCTTCTAATACCAAACCTGAGACCCTTCCTATAACATGAGATGGGAATATCCAACTCCTTCCCATTCCAATCTTGAGACCCTTCCGATAGCAGAGATGTGATATCTCAATGCTTATACCAAACCTGAGATCCTTCCTATAACATGAGATGTGATATCCAACTCCTTCCCATTCCAATCCTGAGACACTTCCTATAGCATGAGATGTGATATCTCACTGCTTATACCAAACCTGAGACCCTTCCCATAGCAGGAGATGTGATATCCAACTCATTCCCATTCCAATCCTCAGACCCTTCCTATAGCATGAGATGTGATATCTCAATGCTTCTAATGTCAAACTTGAGACCCTACCTATAGCATGAGATGTGATATCCAAGTCCTTCCCATTCCAATCCTGAGACACTTCCTATATCATGAGATGTGATATCTCAATGCTTCTAATACCAAACTTGAGACTCTTCCTATAACATGAGATGGGATATCCAACTCCTTCCCATTCCAATCCTGAGACCCTTTTGATAGCAGAGATGTGATATCTCAATGTTTATACCAAACCTGAGACCCTTCCTACGGCATGAGATGTCATATTCAACTCCTTCCCATTCCAATCCTGAGACCCTTCCTATAGCATGAGATTTGATATCCAAATCCTTCCCATTCCAATCCTGAGACCCTTCCTATAGCATAAGATGTGATGTCTCAATGCTTCTAATACCAAACCTGAGATCCTTCCTATAACATGAGATCTGATATCCAACTCCTTCCATTCCAATCCTGAGACCCTTCCTATAGCATGAGATGTGATATCTCAATGCTTATACCAAACCTGAGACCCTTCCTATAGCATGAGATGTGATATCAAACTCCTTCCCATTCCAATCCTGAGACCCTTCCTATAGCATGAGATGTGATATCTCAATGCTTCTAATACCAAACCTGAGATCCTTCCTCTAACATGAAATGTGAGATCCAACTCCTTCCCTTTCCAAACCTAAGAGCCTATCTATAGCATGAGATGTGATATCCAAGTCCTTCACATTCCAACCCTTAGACCCTTCCTACAGCATGCAATATGATATCTCAATGATTCCAATAACAAACCTGAGACCCGTCCTATAACATGAGATGGGATATCCAACTCCTTCCCATTCCAATCCTGAGACACTTCCGATAGCAGAGATGTGATATCTCAATGTTTATACCAAACCTGAGACCCTTCCTATAACATGAGATGTGATATCCAACTCCTTCCCGTTCCAAACCTGAGACCCTTCCTTTAGCATGAGATGTGATATCCAGCTCCTTCCCATTCCAATCCTGAGACACTTCCGATAGCATGAGATGTGATATCTCAATGCTTCTAATATCAAAACTGAGACCCTCCCTATAGCATGATATGTGATATCTAAGTCCTTCCCATTCCAATCCTGAGACCCTTCCTATAGCATGAGATGTGATATCTCAATGCTTCTACCAAACCTGAGACCCTTCCTTTAGCATGAGATGTGATATCCAACTCCTTCCCATTCCAATCCTGAGACCCTTCCTATAGCATGAGATGTGATATCTCAATACTTCTAATACTAAACCTGAGATCCTTCCGATAACATGAGATGTGATATCTCAATACTTCTAATACCAAACCTGAGATCCATCCTATAACATGAGATGTGATATCCAACTCCTTCCCTTTCCAAACCTGAGAGCCGTTCTATAGCATGAGATGTGATAACCAGGTCCTTCCCATTCCAATCCTTAGACCCTTCCTACAGCATGCAATATGATATCTCAATGATTCTAATAACAAACCTGAGACCCGTCCTATAGCATGAGATATGATATCCAAGTCCTTCCCATTCCAATCCTGAGACCCTTCCTATAACACGAAATGTGATATCCAACTCCTTCCCATTCCAACCTGAGACCCTTCCTATAGCATGAGATGGGATATCCAACTTCTTCCAAATCCAATACTGATACCCTTCCGATAGCATGAGATGTGATATCCCAATGCTTCTACCAAACCTGAGACCCATACTATGGCATGAGATGTGATATCAAACTCCTTCCCATTCCAATCCTGAGACCCTTCCTATAGCTTGAGGTGTGATATCCAAGTCCTTCCCATTCCAATACTGAGACCCTTCCTATAGCTTGAGATGTGATATCCAACTCCTTCCCATTCCAATTCTGAGACCCTTCCTATAGCATGAGATGTGATATCTCAATGCTTATACCAAACCTGAGAGCCTACCTATAACATGAGATGTGATATCCAAGTCCATCCCATTCCAATCCTTAGACCCTTCCTACAGCATGCGATGTGATATCTCAATGATTCTAATACCAAACCAGAGACTCTTCCTATAACATGAGATGGGATATCCAACTCCTTCCCATTCCAATTCTGAGACCCTTCCTATACTATGAGACTTGATATCTCAATGCTTCTAATACCAAACCTGAGACCCGTAATATAACATGAGATGTGATATCCAAATCCTTCCCCTTCCAAACCTTAGACCCTTCCTTTATCATGAGATGTGATATCCAACTCCTTCCAATTCCAATCCTGAGACCCTTCCGATATCATGAGATGTGATATCTCAAAGCTTCTAATATCAAACTTGAGACCCTCCCTATAGCATGAGATGTGATATCCAAGTCCTTCCCATTCCAATCCTGAGACCCTTCCTATAGCATGAGATGTGATATCTCAATGCTTCTAATACCAAACCTGAGACCCTTCCTATAACATGAGATGGGAATATCCAACTCCTTCCCATTCCAATCTTGAGACCCTTCCGATAGCAGAGATGTGATATCTCAATGCTTATACCAAACCTGAGATCCTTCCTATAACATGAGATGTGATATCCAACTCCTTCCCATTCCAATCCTGAGACACTTCCTATAGCATGAGATGTGATATCTCACTGCTTATACCAAACCTGAGACCCTTCCCATAGCAGGAGATGTGATATCCAACTCATTCCCATTCCAATCCTCAGACCCTTCCTATAGCATGAGATGTGATATCTCAATGCTTCTAATGTCAAACTTGAGACCCTACCTATAGCATGAGATGTGATATCCAAGTCCTTCCCATTCCAATCCTGAGACACTTCCTATAGCATGAGATGTGATATCTCAATGCTTCTAATACCAAACTTGAGACTCTTCCTATAACATGAGATGGGATATCCAACTCCTTCCCATTCCAATCCTGAGACCCTTTTGATAGCAGAGATGTGATATCTCAATGTTTATACCAAACCTGAGACCCTTCCTACGGCATGAGATGTCATATTCAACTCCTTCCCATTCCAATCCTGAGACCCTTCCTATAGCATGAGATTTGATATCCAACTCCTTCCCATTCCAATCCTGAGACCCTTCCTATAGCATGAGATGTGATGTCTCAATGCTTCTAATACCAAACCTGAGATCCTTCCTATAACATGAGATCTGATATCCAACTCCTTCCATTCCAATCCTGAGACCCTTCCTATAGCATGAGATGTGATATCTCAATGCTTATACCAAACCTGAGACCCTTCCTATAGCATGAGATGTGATATCCAACTCCTTCCCATTCCAATCCTGAGACCCTTCCTATAGCATGAGATGTGATATCTCAATGCTTCTAATACCAAACCTGAGATCCTTCCTCTAACATGAAATATGAGATCCAACTCCTTCCCTTTCCAAACCTAAGAGCCTATCTATAGCATGAGATGTGATATCCAAGTCCTTCACATTCCAACCCTTAGACCCTTCCTACAGCATGCAATATGATATCTCAATGATTCCAATAACAAACCTGAGACCCGTCCTATAACATGAGATGGGATATCCAACTCCTTCCCATTCCAATCCTGAGACACTTCCGATAGCAGAGATGTGATATCTCAATGTTTATACCAAACCTGAGACCCTTCCTATAACATGAGATGTGATATCCAACTCCTTCCCGTTCCAAACCTGAGACCCTTCCTTTAGCATGAGATGTGATATCCAGCTCCTTCCCATTCCAATCCTGAGACACTTCCGATAGCATGAGATGTGATATCTCAATGCTTCTAATATCAAAACTGAGACCCTCCCTATAGCATGATATGTGATATCTAAGTCCTTCCCATTCCAATCCTGAGACTCTTCCTATAGTATGAGATGTGATATCTCAATGCTTCTACCAAACCTGAGACCCTTCCTTTAGCATGAGATGTGATATCCAACTCCTTCCCTTTCCAAACCTGAGAGCCGTTCTATAGCATGAGATGTGATAACCAGGTCCTTCCCATTCCAATCCTTAGACCCTTCCTACAGCATGCAATATGATATCTCAATGATTCTAATAACAAACCTGAGACCCGTCCTATAGCATGAGATATGATATCCAAGTCCTTCCCATTCCAATCCTGAGACCCTTCCTATAACACGAAATGTGATATCCAACTGCTTCCCATTCCAACCTGAGACCCTTCCTATAGCATGAGATGGGATATCCAACTTCTTCCAAATCCAATACTGATACCCTTCCGATAGCATGAGATGTGATATCCCAATGCTTCTACCAAACCTGAGACCCATACTATGGCATGAGATGTGATATCAAACTCCTTCCCATTCCAATCCTGAGACCCTTCCTATAGCTTGAGGTGTGATATCCAACTCCTTCCCATTCCAATTCTGAGACCCTTCTTATACCATGAGACTTGATATCTCAATGCTTCTAATATTAAACCTGAGACCCGTCCTATAACATGAGATGTGATATCCAAATCCTTCCCCTTCCAAACCTTAGACCCTTCCTTTATCATGAGATGTGATATCCAACTCCTTCCCATTCCAATACTGAGACCCTTCCGATATCATGAGATTTGTTATCTCAATGCTTCTAATATCAAACTTGAGACCCTACCTATAGCATGAGATGTGACATCCAAGTCCTTCCCATTCCAATCCTGAGACCCTTCCTATAGCATGAGATGTGATATCTCTATGCTTCTAATACCAAACCTGAGACCCTTCCTATAACATGAGATGGGATATCCAACTCCTTCCCATTCCAATCCTGAGACCTTTCCGATAGCAGAGATGTGATATCTCAATGCTTATACCAAACCTGAGAACCTTCCTATGGCCTGAGATGTCATATACAACTCCTTCCCATTCCAATCCTGAGACCCTTCCTTTAGCATGAGATGTGATATCTCAATGCTTATACCAAATCTGAGACCCTTCCTATAGCATGAGATGTGATATCCAATTCCTTCCCATTCCAATCCTGTGACCCTTCCTATAGCATGAGATGTGATATCTCAATGCTTATAGCAAACCTGAGAGCCTACCTATAACATGAGATGTGATATCCAAGTCCATCCCATTCCAATCCTTAGACCCTTCCTACAGCATGCGATGTGATATCTCAATGATTCTAATACCAAACCAGAGACTCTTCCTATAACATGAGATGGGATATCCAACTCCTTCCCATTCCAATCCTGAGCCGCTTCCGATAGCAGAGATGTGATATCTCAATGCTTATACCAAACCTGAGACCCTTCCTATAACATGAGATGTGATATCCAACTCCTTCCCGTTCCAAACCTGAGACACTAACTATAGCATATGTGATATCCAACTCCTTCCCATTCCAAACATGAGACCCTTCCTATAGCAAGAAAGTAATATCCAACTCCTACCCATTCCAATCCTGAGACCCTTCCTATAGCAAGAGATGTGATGTCCAAATCCTTCCCATTCCAATCCTGAGACCCTTCCTATAACATGAGATGTGATATCCAACTCCTTCCCATTCCAACCTGAGACACTTCCTATAGCATGAGAAGGGATATCCGACTCCTTCCCAATCCAATCCTGAGACCCTTCCGATAGCAGAGATGTGATATCTCAATGCTTATACCAAACCTGAGACCCTTCCTATGGCATGAGATGTGATATCCAACTCCTTGCCATTCAAATCATGAGACCCTTCCTATAGCATGAGAAGGGATATCCAACTCCTTCCCAATCCAATCCTGAGACCCTTCCGATAGCAGCGACGTGATATCTCATTGCTTCTACCAAACCTGAGACCCTTCCTTTAGCATGAGATGTGATATCCAAATCCTTCACATTCCAATCCTGAGACCCTTCCTATAGCATGAGATTTGATGTCTCAATGCTTCTAATACCAAACCTGAGATCCTTCCTATAACATGAGATGTGATATCCAATTCCTTCCCATTCCAATCCTGAGACCCTTCCTATTGGATGAGATGTGATATCCAACTCCTTCCCATTCCAACCCTGAGACCCTTCCTATAGCATGAGATGTGATGTCTCAATGCTTCTAATACCAAACCTGAGATCCTTCCTATAACATGAGATGTGATATCCAACTCCTTCCATTCCAATCCTGAGACCCGTCCTATAGCATGAGATGTGATATCTCAATGCTTATACCAAACCTGAGACCCTTCCTATAGCATGAGATGTGATATCCAACTGCTTCCCATTCCAATCCTGAGACCCTTCCTATAGCATGAGATGTGATATCTCAATGCTTCTAATACCAAACCTGAGATCCTTCCTCTAACATGAAATGTGATATCCAACTCCTTCCCTTTCCAAACCTAAGAGCCTATCTATAGCATGAGATGTGATATCCAAGTCCTTCACATTCCAACCCTTAGACCCTTCCTACAGCATGCAATATGATATCTCAATGATTCTAATAACAAACCTGAGACCCGTCCTATAACATGAGATGGGATATCCAACTCCTTCCCATTCCAATCCTGAGACACTTCCGATAGCAGAGTTGTGATATCTCAATGCTTATACCAAACCTGAGACCCTTCCTATAACATGAGATGTGATATCCAAATCCTTCCCGTTCCAAACCTGAGACCCTTCCTTTAGCATGAGATGTGATATCCAGCTCCTTCCCATTCCAATCCTGAGACACTTCCGATAGCATGAGATGTGATATCTCAATGCTTCTAATATCAAAACTGAGACCCTCCCTATAGCATGATATGTGATATCTAAGTCCTTCCCATTCCAATCCTGAGACCCTCCCTATAGCATGAGATGTGATATCCAACTCCTTCCCATTCCAATCCTGAGACCCTTCCTATAGCATGAGATGTGATATCTCAATGCTTCTACCAAACCTGAGACCCTTCCTTTAGCATGAGATGTGATATCCAACTCCTTCCCATTCCAATCCTGAGACCCTTCCTATAGCATGAGATGTGATATCTCAATACTTCTAATACCAAACCTGAGATCCTTCCGATAACATGAGATGTGATATCTCAATACTTCTAATACCAAACCTGAGATCCATCCTATAACATGAGATGTGATATCCAACTCCTTCCCTTTCCAAACCTGAGAGCCGTTCTATAGCATGAGATGTGATAACCAGGTCCTTCCCATTCCAATCCTTAGACCCTTCCTACAGCATGCAATATGATATCTCAATGATTCTAATAACAAACCTGAGACCCGTCCTATAGCATGAGATATGATATCCAAGTCCTTCCCATTCCAATCCTGAGACCCTTCCTATAACACGAAATGTGATATCCAACTCCTTCCCATTCCAACCTGAGACCCTTCCTATAGCATGAGATGGGATATCCAACTTCTTCCAAATCCAATACTGATACCCTTCCGATAGCATGAGATGTGATATCCCAATGCTTCTACCAAACCTGAGACCCATACTATGGCATGATATGTGATATCAAACTCCTTCCCATTCCAATCCTGAGACCCTTCCTATAGCTTGAGGTGTGATATCCAACTCCTTCCCATTCCAATTCTGAGACCCTTCTTATACCATGAGACTTGATATCTCAATGCTTCTAATATTAAACCTGAGACCCGTCCTATAACATGAGATGTGATATCCAAATCCTTCCCCTTCCAAACCTTAGACCCTTCCTTTATCATGAGATGTGATATCCAACTCCTTCCCATTCCAATCCTGAGACCCTTCCGATATCATGAGATTTGTTATCTCAATGCTTCTAATATCAAACTTGAGACCCTACCTATAGCATGAGATGTGACATCCAAGTCCTTCCCATTCCAATCCTGAGACCCTTCCTATAGCATGAGATGTGATATCTCTATGCTTCTAATACCAAACCTGAGACCCTTCCTATAACATGAGATGGGATATCCAACTCCTTCCCATTCCAATCCTGAGACCTTTCCGATAGCAGAGATGTGATATCTCAATGCTTATACCAAACCTGAGAACCTTCCTATGGCCTGAGATGTCATATACAACTCCTTCCCATTCCAATCCTGAGAACCTTCCTTTAGCATGAGATGTGATATCTCAATGCTTATACCAAATCTGAGACCCTTCCTATAGCATGAGATGTGATATCCAATTCCTTCCCATTCCAATCCTGTGACCCTTCCTATAGCATGAGATGTGATATCTCAATGCTTATAGCAAACCTGAGAGCCTACCTATGACATGAGATGTGATATCCAAGTCCATCCCATTCCAATCCTTAGACCCTTCCTACAGCATGCTATGTGATATCTCAATGATTCTAATACCAAACCAGAGACTCTTCCTATAACATGAGATGGGATATCCAACTCCTTCCCATTCCAATCCTGAGCCGCTTCCGATAGCAGAGATGTGATATCTCAATGCTTATACCAAACCTGAGACCCTTCCTATAACATGAGATGTGATATCCAACTCCTTCCCGTTCCAAACCTGAGACACTAACTATAGCATATGTGATATCCAACTCCTTCCCATTCCAAACATGAGACCCTTCCTATAGCAAGAAAGTAATATCCAACTCCTACCCATTCCAATCCTGAGACCCTTCCTATAGCAAGAGATGTGATATCCAAATCCTTTCCATTCCAATCCTGAGACCCTTCCTATAACATGAGATGTGATATCCAACTCCTTCCCATTCCAACCTGAGACACTTCCTATAGCATGAGAAGGGATATCCAACTCCTTCCCAATCCAATCCTGAGACCCTTCCGATAGCAGAGATGTGATATCTCAATGCTTATACCAAACCTGAGACCCTTCCTATGGCATGAGATGTGATATCCAACTCCTTGCCATTCAAATCCTGAGACCCTTCCTATAGCATGAGAAGGGATATCCAACTCCTTCCCAATCCAATCCTGAGACCCTTCCGATAGCAGCGACGTGATATCTCAATGCTTCTACCAAACCTGAGACCCTTCCTTTAGCATGAGATGTGATATCCAAATCCTTCACATTCCAATCCTGAGACCCTTCCTATAGCATGAGATGTGATATCTCAATGCTTCTAATACCAAACCTGAGATCCTTCCTATAACATGAGATGTGATATCCAATTCCTTCCCATTCCAAACCTGAGACCCTTCCTATTGGATGAGATGTGATATCCAACTCCTTCCCATTCCAACCCTGAGACCCTTCCTATAGCATGAGATGTGATGTCTCAATGCTTCTAATACCAAACCTGAGATCCTTCCTATAACATGAGATGTGATATCCAACTCCTTCCATTCCAATCCTGAGACCCGTCCTATAGCATGAGATGTGATATCTCAATGCTTATACCAAACCTGAGACCCTTCCTATAGCATGAGATGTGATATCCAACTGCTTCCCATTCCAATCCTGAGACCCTTCCTATAGCATGAGATGTGATATCTCAATGCTTCTAATACCAAACCTGAGATCCTTCCTCTAACATGAAATGTGATATCCAACTCCTTCCCTTTCCAAACCTAAGAGCCTATCTATAGCATGAGATGTGATATCCAAGTCCTTCACATTCCAACCCTTAGACCCTTCCTACAGCATGCAATATGATATCTCAATGATTCTAATAACAAACCTGAGACCCGTCCTATAACATGAGATGGGATATCCAACTCCTTCCCATTCCAATCCTGAGACACTTCCGATAGCAGAGATGTGATATCTCAATGCTTATACCAAACCTGAGACCCTTCCTATAACATGAGATGTGATATCCAAATCCTTCCCGTTCCAAACCTGAGACCCTTCCTTTAGCATGAGATGTGATATCCAGCTCCTTCCCATTCCAATCCTGAGACACTTCCGATAGCATGAGATGTGATATCTCAATGCTTCTAATATCAAAACTGAGACCCTCCCTATAGCATGATATGTGATATCTAAGTCCTTCCCATTCCAATCCTGAGACCCTCCCTATAGCATGAGATGTGATATCCAACTCCTTCCCATTCCAATCCTGAGACCCTTCCTATAGCATGAGATATGATATCTCAATACTTCTAATACCAAACGTGAGATCCTTCCGATAACATGAGATGTGATATCCAAATCCTTCCCCTTCCAAACCTGAGACCCTCCCTTTAGCATGAAATGTGATATCCAACTCCTTCCTATTCCAATCCTGAGACTCTTCTGATAGCATGAGATGTGATATCTCAATGCTTCTAATACCAAACCTGAGATCCTTCCGATAGCATGAGATGTGATATCTCAATGCTTCTAATACCAAACCTGAGATCCTTCCTATAACATGAGATGTGATATCCAAATCCTTCCCCTTCCAAACCTGAGACCCTCCCTTTAGCATGAGATGTGATATCTAACTCCTTCCCATTCCATTCCTGAGCCCCTTCTGATAGCATGAGATGTGATATCTCAATGCCTCTAATACCAAACCTGAGATCCTACCTCTAACATGAAATGAGATATCCAACTCTTTCCCCTTCCAAACCTGAGAGCCTTCCTATAGCATGAGATGTGATATCCAAGTCCTTCCCATTCCAATACTGAGACCCTTCCTATAGCTTGAGATGTGATATCCAACTCCTTCCCATTCCAATTCTGAGACCCTTCCTATAGCATGAGATGTGATATCTCAATGCTTATACCAAACCTGAGAGCCTACCTATAGCATGAGATGTGGTATCCAAGTCCATCCCATTCCAATCCTTAGACCCTTCCTACAGCATGCGATGTGATATCTCAATGATTCTAATACCAAACCAGAGACTCTTCCTATAACATGAGATGGGATATCCAACTCCTTCCCATTCCAATTCTGAGACCCTTCCTATACTATGAGACTTGATATCTCAATGCTTCTAATACCAAACCTGAGACCCGTAATATAACATGAGATGTGATATCCAAATCCTTCCCCTTCCAAACCTTAGACCCTTCCTTTATCATGAGATGTGATATCCAACTCCTTCCCATTCCAATCCTGAGACCCTTCCGATATCATGAGATGTGATATCTCAAAGCTTCTAATATCAAACTTGAGACCCTCCCTATAGCATGAGATGTGATATCCAAGTCCTTCCCATTCCAATCCTGAGACCCTTCCTATAGCATGAGATGTGATATCTCAATGCTTCTAATACCAAACCTGAGACCCTTCCTATAACATGAGATGGGAATATCCAACTCCTTCCCATTCCAATCTTCAGACCCTTCCGATAGCAGAGATGTGATATCTCAATGCTTATACCACACCTGAGATCCTTCCTATAACATGAGATGTGATATCCAACTCCTTCCCATTCCAATCCTGAGACACTTCCTATAGCATGAGATGTGATATCTCACTGCTTATACCAAACCTGAGACCCTTCCCATAGCAGATGTGATATCCAACTCCTTCCCATTCCAATCCTCAGACCCTTCCTATAGCATGAGATGTGATATCTCAATGCTTCTAATGTCAAACTTGAGACCCTACCTATAGCATGAGATGTGATATCCAAGTCCTTCCCATTCCAATCCTGAGACATTTCCTATAGCATGAGATGTGATATCTCAATGCTTCTAATACCAAACCTGAGACTCTTCCTATAACATGAGATGGGATATCCAACTCCTTCCAATTCCAATCCTGAGACCCTTTTGATAGCAGAGATGTGATATCTCAATGTTTATACCAAACCTGAGACCCTTCCTACGGCATGAGATGTCATATTCAACTCCTTCCCATTCCAATCCTGAGACCCTTCCTATAGCATGAGATTTGATATCCAACTCCTTCCCATTCCAATCCTGAGACCCTTCCTATAGCATGAGATGTGATGTCTCAATGCTTCTAATACCAAACCTGAGATCCTTCCTATAACATGAGATGTGATATCCAACTCCTTCCATTCCAATCCTGAGACCCTTCCTATAGCATGAGATGTGATATATCAATGCTTATACCAAACCTGAGACCCTTCCTATAGCATGAGATGTGATATCCAACTACTTCCCATTCCAATCCTGAGACCCTTCCTATAGCCTGAGATGTGATATCCAATTCCTTCCCATTCCAATCCTGAGACCCTTCCTATAGCATGAGATGTGATATCTCAATGCTTATACCAAACCTGAGAGCCTACCTATAACATGAGATGTGATATCCAAGTCCATCCCATTCCAATCCTTAGACCCTTCCTACAGCATGCGATGTGATATCTCAATGATTCTAATACCAAACCAGAGACTCTTCCTATAACATGAGATGGGATATCCAACTCCTTCCCATTCCAATCCTGAGCCGCTTCCGATAGCAGAGATGTGATATCTCAATGCTTATACCAAACCTGAGACCCTTCCTATAACATGAGATGTGATATCCAACTCCTTCCCGTTCCAAACCTGAGACACTAACTATAGCATATGTGATATCCAACTCCTTCCCATTCCAAACATGAGACCCTTCCTATAGCAAGAAAGTAATATCCAACTCCTACCCATTCCAATCCTGAGACCCTTCCTATAGCAAGAGATGTGATATCCAAATCCTTCCCATTCCAATCCTGAGACCCTTCCTATAACATGAGATGTGATATCCAACTCCTTCCCATTCCAACCTGAGACACTTCCTATAGCATGAGAAGGGATATCCAACTCCTTCCCAATCCAATCCTGAGACCCTTCCGATAGCAGAGATGTGATATCTCAATGCTTATACCAAACCTGAGACCCTTCCTATGGCATGAGATGTGATATCCAACTCCTTGCCATTCAAATCCTGAGACCCTTCCTATAGCATGAGAAGGGATATCCAACTCCTTCCCAATCCAATCCTGAGACCCTTCCGATAGCAGCAACGTGATATCTCAATGCTTCTACCAAACCTGAGACCCTTCCTTTAGCATGAGATGTGATATCCAAATCCTTCACATTCCAATCCTGAGACCCTTCCTATAGCATGAGATGTGATATCTCAATGCTTCTAATACCAAACCTGAGATCCTTCCTATAACATGAGATGTGATATCCAATTCCTTCCCATTCCAAACCTGAGACCCTTCCTATTGGATGAGATGTGATATCCAACTCCTTCCCATTCCAACCCTGAGACCCTTCCTATAGCATGAGATGTGATGTCTCAATGCTTCTAATACCAAACCTGAGATCCTTCCTATAACATGAGATGTGATATCCAACTCCTTCCATTCGAATCCTGAGACCCGTCCTATAGCATGAGATGTGATATCTCAATGCTTATACCAAACCTGAGACGCTTCCTATAGCATGAGATGTGATATCCAACTGCTTCCCATTCCAATCCTGAGACCCTTCCTATAGCATGAGATGTGATATCTCAATGCTTCTAATACCAAACCTGAGATCCTTCCTCTAACATGAAATGTGATATCCAACTCCTTCCCTTTCCAAACCTAAGAGCCTATCTATAGCATGAGATGTGATATCCAAGTCCTTCACATTCCAACCCTTAGACCCTTCCTACAGCATGCAATATGATATCTCAATGATTCTAATAACAAACCTGAGACCCGTCCTATAACATGAGATGGGATATCCAACTCCTTCCCATTCCAATCCTGAGACACTTCCGATAGCAGAGATGTGATATCTCAATGCTTATACCAAACCTGAGACCCTTCCTATAACATGAGATGTGATATCCAAATCCTTCTCGTTCCAAACCTGAGACCCTTCCTTTAGCATGAGATGTGATATCCAGCTCCTTCCCATTCCAATCCTGAGACACTTCCGATAGCATGAGATGTGATATCTCAATGCTTCTAATATCAAAACTGAGACCCTCCCTATAGCATGATATGTGATATCTAAGTCCTTCCCATTCCAATCCTGAGACCCTCCCTATATCATGAGATGTGATATCCAACTCCTTCCCATTCCAATCCTGAGACCCTTCCTATAGCATGAGATATGATATCTCAATACTTCTAATACCAAACGTGAGATCCTTCCGATAACATGAGATGTGATATCCAAATCCTTCCCCTTCCAAACCTGAGACCCTCCCTTTAGCATGAAATGTGATATCCAACTCCTTCCTATTCCAATCCTGAGACTCTTCTGATAGCATGAGATGTGATATCTCAATGCTTCTAATACCAAACCTGAGACCCTTCCTTTAGCATGAGATGTGATATCCAAATCCTTCACATTCCAATCCTGAGACCCTTCCTATAGCATGAGATGTGATATCTCAATGCTTCTAATACCAAACCTGAGATCCTTCCTATAACATGAGATGTGATATCCAATTCCTTCCCATTCCAAACCTGAGACCCTTCCTATTGGATGAGATGTGATATCCAACTCCTTCCCATTCCAACCCTGAGACCCTTCCTATAGCATGAGATGTGATGTCTCAATGCTTCTAATACCAAACCTGAGATCCTTCCTATAACATGAGATGTGATATCCAACTCCTTCCATTCGAATCCTGAGACCCGTCCTATAGCATGAGATGTGATATCTCAATGCTTATACCAAACCTGAGACGCTTCCTATAGCATGAGATGTGATATCCAACTGCTTCCCATTCCAATCCTGAGACCCTTCCTATAGCATGAGATGTGATATCTCAATGCTTCTAATACCAAACCTGAGATCCTTCCTCTAACATGAAATGTGATATCCAACTCCTTCCCTTTCCAAACCTAAGAGCCTATCTATAGCATGAGATGTGATATCCAAGTCCTTCACATTCCAACCCTTAGACCCTTCCTACAGCATGCAATATGATATCTCAATGATTCTAATAACAAACCTGAGACCCGTCCTATAACATGAGATGGGATATCCAACTCCTTCCCATTCCAATCCTGAGACACTTCCGATAGCAGAGATGTGATATCTCAATGCTTATACCAAACCTGAGACCCTTCCTATAACATGAGATGTGATATCCAAATCCTTCTCGTTCCAAACCTGAGACCCTTCCTTTAGCATGAGATGTGATATCCAGCTCCTTCCCATTCCAATCCTGAGACACTTCCGATAGCATGAGATGTGATATCTCAATGCTTCTAATATCAAAACTGAGACCCTCCCTATAGCATGATATGTGATATCTAAGTCCTTCCCATTCCAATCCTGAGACCCTCCCTATATCATGAGATGTGATATCCAACTCCTTCCCATTCCAATCCTGAGACCCTTCCTATAGCATGAGATATGATATCTCAATACTTCTAATACCAAACGTGAGATCCTTCCGATAACATGAGATGTGATATCCAAATCCTTCCCCTTCCAAACCTGAGACCCTCCCTTTAGCATGAAATGTGATATCCAACTCCTTCCTATTCCAATCCTGAGACTCTTCTGATAGCATGAGATGTGATATCTCAATGCTTCTAATACCAAACCTGAGATCCTTCCGATAGCATGAGATGTGATATCTCAATGCTTCTAATACCAAACCTGAGATCCTTCCTATAACATGAGATGTGATATCCAAATCCTTCCCATTCCATTCCTGAGACCCTTCTGATAGCATGAGATGTGATATCTCAATGCCTCTAATACCAAACCTGAGATCCTACCTCTAACATGAAATGAGATATCCAACTCTTTCCCCTTCCAAACCTGAGAGCCTTCCTATAGCATGAGATGTGATATCCAAGTCCTTCCCATTCCAATACTGAGACCCTTCCTATAGCTTGAGATGTGATATCCAACTCCTTCCCTTTCCAATTCTGAGACCCTTCCTATAGCATGAGATGTGATATCTCAATGCTTATACCAAACCTGAGAGCCTACCTATAGCATGAGATGTGATATCCAAGTCCATCCCATTCCAATCCTTAGACCCTTCCTACAGCATGCGATGTGAATATCTCAATGATTCTATTACCAAACCAGAGACTCTTCCTATAACATGAGATGGGATATCCAACTCCTTCCCATTCCAATTCTGAGACCCTTCCTATACTATGAGACTTGATATCTCAATGCTTCTAATACCAAACCTGAGACCCGTAATATAACATGAGATGTGATATCCAAATCCTTCCCCTTCCAAACCTTAGACCCGTTCTTTATCATGAGATGTGATATCCAACTCCTTCCCATTCCAATCCTGAGACCCTTCCGATATCATGAGATGTGATATCTCAAAGCTTCTAATATCAAACTTGAGACCCTCCCTATAGCATGAGATGTGATATCCAAGTCCTTCCCATTCCAATCCTGAGACCCTTCCTATAGCATGAGATGTGATATCTCAATGCTTCTAATACCAAACCTGAGACCCTTCCTATAACATGAGATGGGAATATCCAACTCCTTCCCATTCCAATCTTGAGACCCTTCCGATAGCAGAGATGTGATATCTCAATGCTTATACCACACCTGAGATCCTTCCTATAACATGAGATGTGATATCCAACTCCTTCCCATTCCAATCCTGAGACACTTCCTATAGCATGAGATGTGATATCTCACTGCTTATACCAAACCTGAGACCCTTCCCATAGCAGGAGATGTGATATCCAACTCCTTCCCATTCCAATCCTCAGACCCTTCCTATAGCATGAGATGTGATATCTCAATGCTTCTAATGTCAAACTTGAGACCCTACCTATAGCATGAGATGTGATATCCAAGTCCTTCCCATTCCAATCCTGAGACACTTCCTGTAGCATGAGATGTGATATCTCAATGCTTCTAATACCAAACCTGAGACTCTTCCTATAACATGAGATGGGATATCCAACTCCTTCCAATTCCAATCCTGAGACCCTTTTGATAGCAGAGATGTGATATCTCAATGTTTATACCAAACCTGAGACCCTTCCTACGGCATGAGATGTCATATTCAACTCCTTCCCATTCCAATCCTGAGACCCTTCCTATAGCATGAGATTTGATATCCAACTCCTTCCCATTCCAATCCTGAGACCCTTCCTATAGCATGAGATGTGATGTCTCAATGCTTCTAATACCAAACCTGAGATCCTTCCTATAACATGAGATGTGATATCCAACTCCTTCCATTCCAATCCTGAGACCCTTCCTATAGCATGAGATGTGATATCTCAATGCTTATACCAAGCCTGAGACCCTTCCTATAGCATGAGATGTGATATCCAACTCCTTCCCATTCCAATCCTGAGACGCTTCCTATAGCCTGAGATGTGATATCCAATTCCTTCCCATTCCAATCCTGAGACCCTTCCTATAGCATGAGATGTGATATCTCAATGCTTATACCAAACCTGAGAGCCTACCTATAACATGAGATGTGATATCCAAGTCCATCCCATTCCAATCCTTAGACCCTTCCTACAGCATGCTATGTAATATCTCAATGATTCTAATACCAAACCAGAGACTCTTCCTATAACATGAGATGGGATATCCAACTCCTTCCCATTCCAATCCTGAGCCGCTTCCGATAGCAGAGATGTGATATCTCAATGCTTATACCAAACCTGAGACCCTTCCTATAACATGAGATGTGATATCCAACTCCTTCCCGTTCCAAACCTGAGACACTAACTATAGCATATGTGATATCCAACTCCTTCCCATTCCAAACATGAGACCCTTCCTATAGCAAGAAAGTAATATCCAACTCCTACCCATTCCAATCCTGAGACCCTTCCTATAGCAAGAGATGTGATATCCAAATCCTTTCCATTCCAATCCTGAGACCCTTCCTATAACATGAGATGTGATATCCAACTCCTTCCCATTCCAACCTGAGACACTTCCTATAGCATGAGAAGGGATATCCAACTCCTTCCCAATCCAATCCTGAGACCCTTCCGATAGCAGAGATGTGATATCTCAATGCTTATACCAAACCTGAGACCCTTCCTATGGCATGAGATGTGATATCCAACTCCTTGCCATTCAAATCCTGAGACCCTTCCTATAGCATGAGAAGGGATATCCAACTCCTTCCCAATCCAATCCTGAGACCCTTCCGATAGCAGCGACGTGATATCTCAATGCTTCTACCAAACCTGAGACCCTTCCTTTAGCATGAGATGTGATATCCAAATCCTTCACATTCCAATCCTGAGACCCTTCCTATAGCATGAGATGTGATATCTCAATGCTTCTAATACCAAACCTGAGATCCTTCCTATAACATGAGATGTGATATCCAATTCCTTCCCATTCCAAACCTGAGACCCTTCCTATTGGATGAGATGTGATATCCAACTCCTTCCCATTCCAACCCTGAGACCCTTCCTATAGCATGAGATGTGATGTCTCAATGCTTCTAATACCAAACCTGAGATCCTTCCTATAACATGAGATGTGATATCCAACTCCTTCCATTCCAATCCTGAGACCCGTCCTATAGCATGAGATGTGATATCTCAATGCTTATACCAAACCTGAGACCCTTCCTATAGCATGAGATGTGATATCCAACTGCTTCCCATTCCAATCCTGAGACCCTTCCTATAGCATGAGATGTGATATCTCAATGCTTCTAATACCAAACCTGAGATCCTTCCTCTAACATGAAATGTGATATCCAACTCCTTCCCTTTCCAAACCTAAGAGCCTATCTATAGCATGAGATGTGATATCCAAGTCCTTCACATTCCAACCCTTAGACCCTTCCTACAGCATGCAATATGATATCTCAATGATTCTAATAACAAACCTGAGACCCGTCCTATAACATGAGATGGGATATCCAACTCCTTCCCATTCCAATCCTGAGACACTTCCGATAGCAGAGATGTGATATCTCAATGCTTATACCAAACCTGAGACCCTTCCTATAACATGAGATGTGATATCCAAATCCTTCCCGTTCCAAACCTGAGACCCTTCCTTTAGCATGAGATGTGATATCCAGCTCCTTCCCATTCCAATCCTGAGACACTTCCGATAGCATGAGATGTGATATCTCAATGCTTCTAATATCAAAACTGAGACCCTCCCTATAGCATGATATGTGATATCTAAGTCCTTCCCATTCCAATCCTGAGACCCTCCCTATAGCATGAGATGTGATATCCAACTCCTTCCCATTCCAATCCTGAGACCCTTCCTATAGCATGAGATATGATATCTCAATACTTCTAATACCAAACGTGAGATCCTTCCGATAACATGAGATGTGATATCCAAATCCTTCCCCTTCCAAACCTGAGACCCTCCCTTTAGCATGAAATGTGATATCCAACTCCTTCCTATTCCAATCCTGAGACTCTTCTGATAGCATGAGATGTGATATCTCAATGCTTCTAATACCAAACCTGAGATCCTTCCGATAGCATGAGATGTGATATCTCAATGCTTCTAATACCAAACCTGAGATCCTTCCTATAACATGAGATGTGATATAAAAATTCTTCCCCTTCCAAACCTGAGACCCTCCCTTTAGCATGAGATGTGATATCTAACTCCTTCCCATTCCATTCCTGAGACCCTTCTGATAGCATGAGATGTGATATCTCAATGCCTCTAATACCAAACCTGAGATCCTACCTCTAACATGAAATGAGATATCCAACTCTTTCCCCTTCCAAACCTGAGAGCCTTCCTATAGCATGAGATGTGATATCCAAGTCCTTCCCATTCCAATACTGAGACCCTTCCTATAGCTTGAGATGTGATATCCAACTCCTTCCCATTCCAATTCTGAGACCCTTCCTATAGCATGAGATGTGATATCTCAATGCTTATACCAAACCTGAGAGCCTACCTATAGCATGAGATGTGGTATCCAAGTCCATCCCATTCCAATCCTTAGACCCTTCCTACAGCATGCGATGTGATATCTCAATGATTCTAATACCAAACCAGAGACTCTTCCTATAACATGAGATGGGATATCCAACTCCTTCCCATTCCAATTCTGAGACCCTTCCTATACTATGAGACTTGATATCTCAATGCTTCTAATACCAAACCTGAGACCCGTAATATAACATGAGATGTGATATCCAAATCCTTCCCCTTCCAAACCTTAGACCCTCCCTATAGCATGAGATGTGATATCCAAGTCCTTCCCATTCCAATCCTGAGACCCTTCCTATAGCATGAGATGTGATATCTCAATGCTTCTAATACCAAACCTGAGACCCTTCCTATAACATGAGATGGGAATATCCAACTCCTTCCCATTCCAATCTTCAGACCCTTCCGATAGCAGAGATGTGATATCTCAATGCTTATACCACACCTGAGATCCTTCCTATAACATGAGATGTGATATCCAACTCCTTCCCATTCCAATCCTGAGACACTTCCTATAGCATGAGATGTGATATCTCACTGCTTATACCAAACCTGAGACCCTTCCCATAGCAGATGTGATATCCAACTCCTTCCCATTCCAATCCTCAGACCCTTCCTATAGCATGAGATGTGATATCTCAATGCTTCTAATGTCAAACTTGAGACCCTACCTATAGCATGAGATGTGATATCCAAGTCCTTCCCATTCCAATCCTGAGACACTTCCTATAGCATGAGATGTGATATCTCAATGCTTCTAATACCAAACCTGAGACTCTTCCTATAACATGAGATGGGATATCCAACTCCTTCCAATTCCAATCCTGAGACCCTTTTGATAGCAGAGATGTGATATCTCAATGTTTATACCAAACCTGAGACCCTTCCTACGGCATGAGATGTCATATTCAACTCCTTCCCATTCCAATCCTGAGACCCTTCCTATAGCATGAGATTTGATATCCAACTCCTTCCCATTCCAATCCTGAGACCCTTCCTATAGCATGAGATGTGATGTCTCAATGCTTCTAATATCAAACCTGAGATCCTTCCTATAACATGAGATGTGATATCCAACTCCTTCCATTCCAATCCTGAGACCCTTCCTATAGCATGAGATGTGATATATCAATGCTTATACCAAACCTGAGACCCTTCCTATAGCATGAGATGTGATATCCAACTACTTCCCATTCCAATCCTGAGACCCTTCCTATAGCCTGAGATGTGATATCCAATTCCTTCCCATTCCAATCCTGAGACCCTTCCTATAGCATGAGATGTGATATCTCAATGCTTATACCAAACCTGAGAGCCTACCTATAACATGAGATGTGATATCCAAGTCCATCCCATTCCAATCCTTAGACCCTTCCTACAGCATGCGATGTGATATCTCAATGATTCTAATACCAAACCAGAGACTCTTCCTATAACATGAGATGGGATATCCAACTCCTTCCCATTCCAATCCTGAGCCGCTTCCGATAGCAGAGATGTGATATCTCAATGCTTATACCAAACCTGAGACCCTTCCTATAACATGAGATGTGATATCCAACTCCTTCCCGTTCCAAACCTGAGACACTAACTATAGCATATGTGATATCCAACTCCTTCCCATTCCAAACATGAGACCCTTCCTATAGCAAGAAAGTAATATCCAACTCCTACCCATTCCAATCCTGAGACCCTTCCTATAGCAAGAGATGTGATATCCAAATCCTTCCCATTCCAATCCTGAGACCCTTCCTATAACATGAGATGTGATATCCAACTCCTTCCCATTCCAACCTGAGACACTTCCTATAGCATGAGAAGGGATATCCAACTCCTTCCCAATCCAATCCTGAGACCCTTCCTATAGCAGAGATGTGATATCTCAATGCTTATACCAAACCTGAGACCCTTCCTATGGCATGAGATGTGATATCCAACTCCTTGCCATTCAAATCCTGAGACCCTTCCTATAGCATGAGAAGGGATATCCAACTCCTTCCCAATCCAATCCTGAGACCCTTCCGATAGCAGCGACGTGATATCTCAATGCTTCTACCAAACCTGAGACCCTTCCTTTAGCATGAGATGTGATATCCAAATCCTTCACATTCCAATCCTGAGACCCTTCCTATAGCATGAGATGTGATATCTCAATGCTTCTAATACCAAACCTGAGATCCTTCCTATAACATGAGATGTGATATCCAATTCCTTCCCATTCCAAACCTGAGACCCTTCCTATTGGATGAGATGTGATATCCAACTCCTTCCCATTCCAACCCTGAGACCCTTCCTATAGCATGAGATGTGATGTCTCAATGCTTCTAATACCAAACCTGAGATCCTTCCTATAACATGAGATGTGATATCCAACTCCTTCCATTCGAATCCTGAGACCCGTCCTATAGCATGAGATGTGATATCTCAATGCTTCTAATACCAAACCTGAGATCCTTCCTCTAACATGAAATGTGATATCCAACTCCTTCCCTTTCCAAACCTAAGAGCCTATCTATAGCATGAGATGTGATATCCAAGTCCTTCACATTCCAACCCTTAGACCCTTCCTACAGCATGCAATATGATATCTCAATGATTCTAATAACAAACCTGAGACCCGTCCTATAACATGAGATGGGATATCCAACTCCTTCCCATTCCAATCCTGAGACACTTCCGATAGCAGAGATGTGATATCTCAATGCTTATACCAAACCTGAGACCCTTCCTATAACATGAGATGTGATATCCAAATCCTTCTCGTTCCAAACCTGAGACCCTTCCTTTAGCATGAGATGTGATATCCAGCTCCTTCCCATTCCAATCCTGAGACACTTCCGATAGCATGAGATGTGATATCTCAATGCTTCTTATATCAAAACTGAGACCCTCCCTATAGCATGATATGTGATATCTAAGTCCTTCCCATTCCAATCCTGAGACCCTCCCTATATCATGAGATGTGATATCCAACTCCTTCCCATTCCAATCCTGAGACCCTTCCTATAGCATGAGATATGATATCTCAATACTTCTAATACCAAACGTGAGATCCTTCCGATAACATGAGATGTGATATCCAAATCCTTCCCCTTCCAAACCTGAGACCCTCCCTTTAGCATGAAATGTGATATCCAACTCCTTCCTATTCCAATCCTGAGACTCTTCTGATAGCATGAGATGTGATATCTCAATGCTTCTAATACCAAACCTGAGATCCTTCCGATAGCATGAGATGTGATATCTCAATGCTTCTAATACCAAACCTGAGATCCTTCCTATAACATGAGATGTGATATCCAAATCCTTCCCATTCCATTCCTGAGACCCTTCTGATAGCATGAGATGTGATATCTCAATGCCTCTAATACCAAACCTGAGATCCTACCTCTAACATGAAATGAGATATCCAACTCTTTCCCCTTCCAAACCTGAGAGCCTTCCTATAGCATGAGATGTGATATCCAAGTCCTTCCCATTCCAATACTGAGACCCTTCCTATAGCTTGAGATGTGATATCCAACTCCTTCCCATTCCAATTCTGAGACCCTTCCTATAGCATGAGATGTGATATCTCAATGCTTATACCAAACCTGAGAGCCTACCTATAGCATGAGATGTGATATCCAAGTCCATCCCATTCCAATCCTTAGACCCTTCCTACAGCATGCGATGTGAATATCTCAATGATTCTATTACCAAACCAGAGACTCTTCCTATAACATGAGATGGGATATCCAACTCCTTCCCATTCCAATTCTGAGACCCTTCCTATACTATGAGACTTGATATCTCAATGCTTCTAATACCAAACCTGAGACCCGTAATATAACATGAGATGTGATATCCAAATCCTTCCCCTTCCAAACCTTAGACCCGTTCTTTATCATGAGATGTGATATCCAACTCCTTCCCATTCCAATCCTGAGACCCTTCCGATATCATGAGATGTGATATCTCAAAGCTTCTAATATCAAACTTGAGACCCTCCCTATAGCATGAGATGTGATATCCAAGTCCTTCCCATTCCAATCCTGAGACCCTTCCTATAGCATGAGATGTGATATCTCAATGCTTCTAATACCAAACCTGAGACCCTTCCTATAACATGAGATGGGAATATCCAACTCCTTCCCATTCCAATCTTGAGACCCTTCCGATAGCAGAGATGTGATATCTCAATGCTTATACCACACCTGAGATCCTTCCTATAACATGAGATGTGATATCCAACTCCTTCCCATTCCAATCCTGAGACACTTCCTATAGCATGAGATGTGATATCTCACTGCTTATACCAAACCTGAGACCCTTCCCATAGCAGGAGATGTGATATCCAACTCCTTCCCATTCCAATCCTCAGACCCTTCCTATAGCATGAGATGTGATATCTCAATGCTTCTAATGTCAAACTTGAGACCCTACCTATAGCATGAGATGTGATATCCAAGTCCTTCCCATTCCAATCCTGAGACACTTCCTATAGCATGAGATGTGATATCTCAATGCTTCTAATACCAAACCTGAGACTCTTCCTATAACATGAGATGGGATATCCAACTCCTTCCAATTCCAATCCTGAGACCCTTTTGATAGCAGAGATGTGATATCTCAATGTTTATACCAAACCTGAGATCCTTCCTACGGCATGAGATGTCATATTCAACTCCTTCCCATTCCAATCCTGAGACCCTTCCTATAGCATGAGATTTGATATCCAACTCCTTCCCATTCCAATCCTGAGACCCTTCCTATAGCATGAGATGTGATGTCTCAATGCTTCTAATACCAAACCTGAGATCCTTCCTATAACATGAGATGTGATATCCAACTCCTTCCATTCCAATCCTGAGACCCTTCCTATAGCATGAGATGTGATATCTCAATGCTTATACCAAGCCTGAGACCCTTCCTATAGCATGAGATGTGATATCCAACTCCTTCCCATTCCAATCCTGAGACGCTTCCTATAGCCTGAGATGTGATATCCAATTCCTTCCCATTCCAATCCTGAGACCCTTCCTATAGCATGAGATGTGATATCTCAATGCTTATACCAAACCTGAGAGCCTACCTATAACATGAGATGTGATATCCAAGTCCATCCCATTCCAATCCTTAGACCCTTCCTACAGCATGCGATGTGATATCTCAATGATTCTAATACCAAACCAGAGACTCTTCCTATAACATGAGATGGGATATCCAACTCCTTCCCATTCCAATCCTGAGCCGCTTCCGATAGCAGAGATGTGATATCTCAATGCTTATACCAAACCTGAGACCCTTCCTATAACATGAGATGTGATATCCAACTCCTTCCCGTTCCAAACCTGAGACACTAACTATAGCATATGTGATATCCAACTCCTTCCCATTCCAAACATGAGACCCTTCCTATAGCAAGAAAGTAATATCCAACTCCTACCCATTCCAATCCTGAGACCCTTCCTATAGCAAGAGATGTGATATCCAAATCCTTCCCATTCCAATCCTGAGACCCTTCCTATAACATGAGATGTGATATCCAACTCCTTCCCATTCCAACCTGAGACACTTCCTATAGCATGAGAAGGGATATCCAACTCCTTCCCAATCCAATCCTGAGACCCTTCCGATAGCAGAGATGTGATATCTCAATGCTTATACCAAACCTGAGACCCTTCCTATGGCATGAGATGTGATATCCAACTCCTTGCCATTCAAATCCTGAGACCCTTCCTATAGCATGAGAAGGGATATCCAACTCCTTCCCAATCCAATCCTGAGACCCTTCCGATAGCAGCGACGTGATATCTCAATGCTTCTACCAAACCTGAGACCCTTCCTTTAGCATGAGATGTGATATCCAAATCCTTCACATTCCAATCCTGAGACCCTTCCTATAGCATGAGATGTGATATCTCAATGCTTCTAATACCAAACCTGAGATCCTTCCTATAACATGAGATGTGATATCCAATTCCTTCCCATTCCAAACCTGAGACCCTTCCTATTGGATGAGATGTGATATCCAACTCCTTCCCATTCCAACCCTGAGACCCTTCCTATAGCATGAGATGTGATGTCTCAATGCTTCTAATACCAAACCTGAGATCCTTCCTATAACATGAGATGTGATATCCAACTCCTTCCATTCCAATCCTGAGACCTGTCCTATAGCATGAGATGTGATATCTCAATGCTTATACCAAACCTGAGACCCTTCCTATAGCATGAGATGTCATATCCAACTGCTTCCCATTCCAATCCTGAGACCCTTCCTATAGCATGAGATGTGATATCTCAATACTTCTAATACAAAACCTGAGATCCTTCCTCTAACATGAAATGTGATATCCAACTCCTTCCCTTTCCAAACCTAAGAGCCTATCTATAGCATGAGATGTGATATCCAAGTGCTGTAGGAAGGGTCTAAGATTTGGAAAGGGAAGGAGTTGGATATCACATTTCATGTTAGTGGAAGGATCTCAGGTTTGGTATTAGAAGTATTGAGATATCACATCTCATGCTATAGGAAGGGTCTCAGGATTGGAATGGGAAGGAGTTGGATATCACATCTCATGCTAAAGGAAGGGTCTCAGGTTTGGTAGAAGCATTGAGGTATCACATCTCATGCTATAGGAAGGCTCTCAGGATTGGAATGGGAAGGACTTAGATATCACATATCATGCTATAGGGAGGGTCTCGGTTTTGATATTAGAAGCATTGAGATATCACATCTCATGCTATCGGAAGTGTCTCAGGATTGGAATGGGAAGGAGCTGGATATCTCATCCATCCATCTCATGCTAAAGGAAGGGTCTCAGGTTTGGAACGGGAAGGAGTTGGATATCACATCTCATGTTATAGGAAGGGTCTCAGGTTTGGTATAAACATTGAGATATCACATCTCTTCTATCGGAAGTGTCTCAGGATTGGAATGGGAAGGAGTTGAATATCCCATCTCATGTTATAGGACGGGTCTCAGGTTTTTTATTAGAATCATTGAGATATCATATTGCATGATGTAGGAAGGGTCTAAGGATTGGAATGGGAAGGACTTAGATCTCACATCTCATGCTATAGATAGGCTCTCAGGTTTGGAAAGTGAAGGAGTTGGATATCACATTTCATGTTAGAGGAAGGATCTCAGGTTTGGTATTAGGGGCATTGAGATATCACATCTCAGGCTATAGGAAGGGTCTCAGGATTGGAATGGGAAGGAGTTGGATATCACATCTCATGCTATAGGAAGGGTCTCAGGTTTGGTAGAACCATTGAGATATCACATCTCATGCTATAGGAAGGGTCTCAGGATTGGAATGGAAGGAGTTGGATATCACATCTCATGTTATAGGAAGGATATCAGGTTTGGTATTAGAAGCATTGAGACATCACATCTCATGCTATAGGAAGGGTCTCAGGATTGGAATGGGAAGGAGTTGGATATCACATCTCATGCTATAGGAAGGGTCTCAGGATTGGAATGGGAAGGAGTTGAATATGACAACTCATGCCGAAGGAAGGGTCTCAGGTTTGGTATAAACATTGAGATATCACATCTCTGCTATCAAAAGGGTCTCAGGATTGGAATGGGAAGGAGTTGGATTCCCCATCTCATGTTATAGGAAGAGTCTCAGGTTTGGTATTAGAAGCATTGAGATATCACATCTCATGCTATAGGAAGTGTCTCAGGATTGGAATGGGAAGGACTTGGATATCACATCTCATGCTATGGGAAGGGTCTCAGGTTTGGTATAAGCAGTGAGATATCACATCTCATGCTATAGGAAGTGTCTCAGGACATCTCATGTTATAGGAAGGATCTCAGGTTTGGTATAAGCATTGAGATATCACATCTCTGCTATCGGAAGGGTCTCAGGATTGGAATGGGAAGGAGTTGGATATTCCCATCTCATGCTATAGGGAGGGTCTCAGTTTTGATATTAGAAGCATTGAGATATCACATCTCATGCTATCGGAAGTGTCTCAGGATTGGAATGGGAAGGAGCTGGATATCACATCTCATGCTAAAGGAAGGGTCTCAGGTTTGGAACGGGAAGGATTTGGATATCACATCTCATGTTATAGGAAGGGTCTCAGGTTTGGTATAAGCATTGAGATATCACATCTCTGCTATCGGAAGTGTCTCAGGATTGGAATGGGAAGGAGTTGGATATCCCATCTCATGTTATAGGATGGGTCTCAGGTTTGTTATTAGAATCATTGAGATATCATATTGCATGCTGTAGGAAGGGTCCAAGGGTTGGAATGGGAAGGACGTGGATATCACATCTCATGCTATAGATAGGCTCTTAGGTTTGGAAAGGGAAGGAGTTGGATATCACATTTCATGTTAGAGGAAGGATCTCAGGTTTGGTATTAGAAGCATTGAGATATCACATCTCATGCTATAGGAAGGGTCTCAGGATTGGAATGGGAAGGAGTTGGATATCACATCTCATGCTAAAGGGAGGGTCTCAGGTTTGGAAGGGGAAGGATTTGGATATCACATCTCATGTTATAGGAAGGATCTCAGGTTTGGTATTAGAACCATTGAGATATCACATCTCATGCTATCGGAAGGATCTCAGGTTTGGTATTAGAAGCATTGAGATATCACATCTCATGCTATAGGAAGGGTCTCAGGATTGGAATGGGAAGTAGTTGGATATCACATCTCATGCTATAGGAAGTGTCTCAGGTTTGGTATAAGCATTGAGATATCACATCTCATGCTATAGGACGGGTCTCAGGATTGGAATGGAAGGAGTTGGATATCACATCTCATGTTATAGGAAGGATCTCAGGTTTGCTATTAGAAGCATTGAGACATCACATCTCATGCTATAGGAAGGGTCTCAGGGTTTGAATGGGAAGGAGTTGGATATCACATCTCATCCAATAGGAAGGGTCTCAGGTTTGGAATGGGAAGGAATTGGATATCACATCTCATGTTATAGGAAGGATCTCAGGTTTGGTATTAGAAGCATTGAGATATCACATCTCATGCTATAGGAAGGGTCTCAGGATTGGAATGTGAAGGATTTGGATATCACATCTCATGCTAAAGGAAGGGTCTCAGGTTTGGTAGAAGCATTGAGATATCACGTCTCTGCTATCGGAAGGGTCTCAGGATTGGATTGGGAAGGAGTTGGATATCCCTTCTCATGCTATAGGAAGGGTCTCAGGATTTGAATGGCAAGGAGTTGGATATCACATCTCATGCCATAGGAGGGGTCTCAGGTTTGGTATAAGCATTGAGATATCACATCTCTGCTATCGGAAGGGTCTCAGGATTGGATTGGGAAGGAGTTGGATATCCCTTCTCATGCTATAGGAAGTGTCTCAGGTTGGAATGGGAAGGAGTTGGATATCACATCTCATGTTATAGGAAGGGTCTCAGGATTGGAATGGGAAGGATTTGGATATCACATCTCTTGCTATAGGAAGGGTCTCAGGATTGGAATGGGTAGGAGTTGGATATTACTTTCTTGCTATAGGAAGGGTCTCATGTTTGGAATGGGAATGAGTTGGATATCACATATGCTATAGTTAGTGTCTCAGGTTTGGAACGGGAAGGAGTTGGATATCACATCTCATGTTATAGGAAGGGTCTCAGGTTTGTTATAAGCATTGAGATATCACATCTCTGCTATCGGAAGCGGCTCAGGATTGGAATGGGAAGGAGTTGGATATCCCATCTCATGTTATAGTAAGAGTCTCTGGTTTGGTATTAGAATCATTGAGATATCACATCGCATGCTGTAGGAAGGGTCTAAGGATTGGAATGGGATGGACTTGGATATCACATCTCATGCTATAGGTAGGCTCTCAGGTTTGGTATAAGCATTGAGATATCACATCTCATGCTATAGGAAGGGTCTCAGATTTGGTATAAGCATTGAGATATCACATCTCATGCTAAAGGAAGGGTCTCAGGATTGGAATGGGAAGGAGTTGTATATGACATCTCAGGCCATAGGAAGGGTCTCAGGTTTGGTATAAGCATTGAGATATCACATCTCTGCTATCGGAAGGGTCTCAGGATTGGAATGGGAAGGAGTTGGATATCCCATCTCATGTTATAGGAAGGGTCTCAGGTTTGGTATTAGAAGCATAGAGATATCACATCTCATGCTATAGGAAGGGTCTCAGGATTGGAATGGGAAGGACTTGGATGTCACATCTCATGCTATAGGGAGGGTCTCAAGTTTGATATTAGAAGCATTGAGATAACAAATCTCATGATATCGGAAGGGTCTCAGGATTGGAATGGGAAGGAGTTGGATACCACATCTCATGATAAAGGAAGGGTCTAAGGTTTGGAAGGGGAAGGATTTGGATATCACATCTCATGTTATAGGACGGGTCTCAGGTTTGGTATTAGAAGCATTGAGATATCAAGTCTCATGGTATAAGAAGGGTCTCAGAATTGGAATGGGAAGGAGTTGGATATCACACCTCAAGCTATAGGAAGGGTCTCAGGATTGGAATGGGAAGGAGTTTGATATCACATCTCATGCCATAGTATGGGTCTCAGGTTTGGTAGAAGCATTGGGACATCACATCTCATGCTATCGGAAGGGTATCAGTATTGGATTTGGAAGAAGTTGGATATCCCATCTCATGCTATAGGAAGGGTCTCAGGTTGGAATGGGAAGGAGTTGGATATCACATTTCATGTTATAGGAAGGGTCTCAGGATTGGAATGGGAAGGACTTGAATATCATATCTCATGCTATAGGACGGGTCTCAGGTTTGTTATTAGAATCATTGAGATATCATATTGCATGCTGTAGGAAGGGTCTAAGGCTTGGAATGGGAAGGACTTGGATATCACATCTCATGCTATAGATAGGCTCTTAGGTTTGGAAAGGGAAGGAGTTGGATATCACATTTCATGTTAGAGGAAGGATCTCAGGTTTGGTATTAGAAGCATTGAGATATCACATCTCATGCTATAGGAAGGGTCTCAGGATTGGAATGGGAAGTAGTTGGATATCACATCTCATGCTATAGGAAGGGTCTCAGGTTTGGTATAAGCATTGAGATATCACATCTCATGCTATAGGAAGGGTCTCAGGGTTGGAATGGGAAGGAGTTGGATATCGCATCTCATCCAATAGGAAGGGTCTCAGGTTTGGAATGGGAAGGAATTGGATATCACATCTCATGTTATAGGAAGGATCTCAGGTTTTGGTATTAGAAGCATTGAGATATCACATCTCATGCTATAGGAAGGGTCTCAGGATTGGAATGTGAAGGATTTGGATATCACATCTCATGCTAAAGGAAGGGTCTCAGGTTTGGTAGAAGCATTGAGATATCAGATCTCTGCTATCGGAAGGGTCTCAGGATTGGATTGGGAAGGAGTTGGATATCCCTTCTCATGCTATAGGAAGGGTCTCAGGATGTGAATGGGAAGGAGTTGGATATCACATCTCATGTTATAGGAAGGGTCTCAGGATTGGAATGGGAAGGATTTGGATATTACTTTCTTGCTATAGGAAGGGTCTCATGTTTGGAATGGGAAGGAGTTGGATATCACATATGCTATAGTTAGTGTCTCAGGTTTGGAACGGGAAGGAGTTGGATATCACATCTCATGTTATAGGAAGGGTCTCATGTTTGGTATAAGCATTGAGATATCACATCTCTGCTATCGGAAGCGGCTCAGGATTGGAATGGGAAGGAGTTGGATATCCCATCTCATGTTATAGTAAGAGTCTCTGGTTTGGTATTAGAATCATTGAGATGTCACATCGCATGCTGTAGGAAGGGTCTAAGGATTGGAATGGGATGGACTTGGATATCACATCTCATGCTATAGGTAGGCTCTCAGGTTTGATATAAGCATTGAGATATCACATCTCATGCTATAGGAAGGGTCTCAGGATTGGAATGGGAAGGATTTGGATATCCCATCTCATGCTATAGGAAGGCTCTCAGGTTTGGAAGGGGAAGGAGTTGGATATCACATTTTATGTTAGAGGACGGATCTCAGGTTTGGTATTAGAGGCCTTGAGATATCACATCTCATGCTATAGGAAGGGTCTCAGGATTGGAATGGGAAGGAGTTGGATATCACATCTCAAGCTTTAGGAAGGGTCTCAGGTTTGGTATAAGCATTGAGATAGCACATCTCATGCTATAGGAAGGGTCTCAGGATTGGAATGGGAAGGAGTTGGATATCACATCTCATGTTATAGGAAAGATCTCAGGTTTGGTATTAGACGCATTGAGACATCACATCTCATGTTATAGGAAGGGTCTCAGGATTGGAATGGGAAGAAGTTGGATATCACATCTCATGCTATAGGAAGGGTCTCAGGTTTGGAACTCCTTCCACTTCCAATCCTGAGACCCTTCCTATAGCATGAGATGTGATGTCTCAATGCTTCTAATACCAAACCTGAGAACCTTCCTACAGCATGCGATGTGATATCTCAATGCTTCTAATACCAAACCTGAGACCAGTCCTATAACATGAGATTGGATATCCAACTCCTTCCCCTTCCAAACCTGAGACCCTTCCTATAGCATGAGATGTGATATCCAACTTCTTCCCATTCCAATCCTGAGACCCTTCCTATAACATGAGATGTGATGTCTCAATGCTTCTAATACCAAACCTGAGATCTTTCCTATAACATGAGATGTGATATCCAACTCCTTCCCATTCCAATCCTGAGACCCTTCCTATAGCATGAGATGTGCTATCTCAATGCTTATACCAAACCTGAGACCCTTCCTAAAGCTTGAGATGTGATATCCAACTCCTTCCCATTCCAATCCTGAGACCCTTCCTATAGCATGAGATGTGATATCTCAAGGCCTCTAATACCAAACCTGAGATCCGTCCTCTAACATAAAATGTGATATCCAACTCCTTCCCCTTCCAAACCTGAGAGCCTTCCTATAGCATGAGATGGGATATCCAAATCCTTCCCATTCCAATCCTGGGACCCTTCCTATAGCATGAGATGTGATATCTCAATGCTTATATCAAACCTGAGAGCCTACCTATAGCATGAGATGTGATATCCAAGTCCATCCCATTCCAATCCTTAGACCCTTCCTACAGCATGCGATGTGACATCTCAATGATTCTAATACCAAACCAGAGACTCTTACTATAACATGAGATGGGATATCCAACTCCTTCCCATTCCAATCCTGAGCCGCTTCCGATAGCAGAGATGTGATATCTCAATGCTTATACCAAACATGAGACCCTTCCTATAACATGAGATGTGATATCCAACTCCTTCCCGTTCCAAACCTGAGACACTAACTATAGCATATGTGATATCCAACTCCTTCCCATTCCAAACATGAGACCCTTCCTATAGCAAGAAAGTAATATCCAAATCCTTCCCATTCCAATCCTGAGACCCTTCCTATAACATGAGATGTGATATCCAACTCCTTCCCATTCACATCCTGAGACCCTTCCTATAGCATGAGAAGGGATATCCAACTCCTTCCCAATCCAATCCTGAGACCCTTCCGATAGCAGAGATCTGATATCTCAATGCTTCTACCAAACCTGAGACCCTTCCTTTAGCATGAGATGTGATATCCAAATCCTTCACATTCCAATCCTGAGACCCTTCCTATAGCATGAGATGTGATATCTCAATGCTTCTAATACCAAACCTGAGATCCTTCATATAACATGATATGTGATATCCAATTCCTTCCCATTCCAAACCTGAGACCCTTCCTATTGGATGAGATGCGATATCCAACTCCTTCCCATTCCAACCCTGAGACCCTTCCTATAGCATGAGATGTGATGTCTCAATGCTTCTAATACCAAACCTGAGATCCTTCCTATAACATGAGATGTGATATCCAACTCCTTCCATTCCAATCATGAGACCCGTCCTATAGCATGAGATGTGATATCTCAATGCTTATACCAAACCTGAGACCCTTCCTATAGCATGAGATGTGATATCCAACTACTTCCCATTCCAATCCTGAGACCCTTCCTATAGCATGAGATGTGATATCTCAATGCTTCTAATACCAAACCTGAGATCCTTCCTCTAACATGAAATGTGATATCCAACTCCTTCCCTTTCCAAACCTAAGAGCCTATCTATAGCATGAGATGTGATATCCAAGTCCTTCCCATTCCAAGCCTTAGACCCTTCCTACAGCATGCAATATGATATCTCAATGATTCTAATAACAAACCTGAGACCCGTCCTATAGCATGAGATATGATATCCAAGTCCTTCCCATTCCAATCCTGAGACCCTTCCTATAACATGAAATGTGATATCCAACTCCTTCCCATTCCAACCTGAGACCCTTCCTATAGCATGAGATGGGATATCCAACTTCTTCCAAATCCAATACTGATACCCTTCCGATAGCATGAGATGTGATGTCCCAATGCTTCTACCAAACCTGAGACCCATACTATGGCATGAGATGTGATATCAAACTCCTTCCCATTCCAATCCTGAGACCCTTCCTATAGCTTGAGGTGTGATATCCAACTCCTTCCCCTTCCAATCCTGAGACCCTTCCTATAGCATGAGATGTGATGTCTCAATGCTTCTAATACCAAACCTGAGAACCTTCCTACAGCATGCGATGTGATATCTCAATGCTTCTAATACCAAACCTGAGACCAGTCCTATAACATGAGATTGGATATCCAACTCCTTCCCCTTCCAAACCTGAGACCCTTCCTATAGCATGAGATGTGATATCCAACTTCTTCCCATTCCAATCCTGAGACCCTTCCTATAACATGAGATGTGATGTCTCAATGCTTCTAATACCAAACCTGAGATCTTTCCTATAACATGAGATGTGATATCCAACTCCTTCCCATTCCAATCCTGAGACCCTTCCTATAGCATGAGATGTGCTATCTCAATGCTTATACCAAACCTGAGACCCTTCCTAAAGCTTGAGATGTGATATCCAACTCCTTCCCATTCCAATCCTGAGACCCTTCCTATAGCATGAGATGTGATATCTCAAGGCCTCTAATACCAAACCTGAGATCCGTCCTCTAACATAAAATGTGATATCCAACTCCTTCCCCTTCCAAACCTGAGAGCCTTCCTATAGCATGAGATGGGATATCCAAATCCTTCCCATTCCAATCCTCAGACCCTTCCTATAGCATGAGATGTGATATCTCAATGCTTATATCAAACCTGAGAGCCTACCTATAGCATGAGATGTGATATCCAAGTCCATCCCATTCCAATCCTTAGACCCTTCCTACAGCATGCGATGTGACATCTCAATGATTCTAATACCAAACCAGAGACTCTTACTATAACATGAGATGGGATATCCAACTCCTTCCCATTCCAATCCTGAGCCGCTTCCGATAGCAGAGATGTGATATCTCAATGCTTATACCAAACATGAGACCCTTCCTATAACATGAGATGTGATATCCAACTCCTTCCCGTTCCAAACCTGAGACACTAACTATAGCATATGTGATATCCAACTCCTTCCCATTCCAAACATGAGACCCTTCCTATAGCAAGAAAGTAATATCCAAATCCTTCCCATTCCAATCCTGAGACCCTTCCTATAACATGAGATGTGATATCCAACTCCTTCCCATTCACATCCTGAGACCCTTCCTATAGCATGAGAAGGGATATCCAACTCCTTCCCAATCCAATCCTGAGACCCTTCCGATAGCAGAGATCTGATATCTCAATGCTTCTACCAAACCTGAGACCCTTCCTTTAGCATGAGATGTGATATCCAAATCCTTCACATTCCAATCCTGAGACCCTTCCTATAGCATGAGATGTGATATCTCAATGCTTCTAATACCAAACCTGAGATCCTTCCTATAACATGAGATGTGATATCCAATTCCTTCCCATTCCAAACCTGAGACCCTTCCTATAGCATGAGATGTGATGTCTCAATGCTTCTAATACCAAACCTGAGATCCTTCCTATAACATGAGATGTGATATCCAACTCCTTCCATTCCAATCATGAGACCCGTCCTATAGCATGAGATGTGATATCTCAATGCTTATACCAAACCTGAGACCCTTCCTATAGCATGAGATGTGATATCCAACTACTTCCCATTCCAATCCTGAGACCCTTCCTATAGCATGAGATGTGATATCTCAATGCTTCTAATACCAAACCTGAGATCCTTCCTCTAACATGAAATGTGATATCCAACTCCTTCCCTTTCCAAACCTAAGAGCCTATCTATAGCATGAGATGTGATATCCAAGTCCTTCCCATTCCAAGCCTTAGACCCTTCCTACAGCATGCAATATGATATCTCAATGATTCTAATAACAAACCTGAGACCCGTCCTATAGCATGAGATATGATATCCAAGTCCTTCCCATTCCAATCCTGAGACCCTTCCTATAACATGAAATGTGATATCCAACTCCTTCCCATTCCAACCTGAGACCCTTCCTATAGCATGAGATGGGATATCCAACTTCTTCCAAATCCAATACTGATACCCTTCCGATAGCATGAGATGTGATGTCCCAATGCTTCTACCAAACCTGAGACCCATACTATGGCATGAGATGTGATATCAAACTCCTTCCCATTCCAATCCTGAGACCCTTCCTATAGCTTGAGGTGTGATATCCAACTCCTTCCCATTCCAATTCTGAGACCCTTCTTATACCATGAGACTTGATATCTCAATGCTTCTAATACCAAACCTGAGACCCGTCCTATAACATGAGATGTGATATCCAAATCCTTCCCCTTCCAAACCTTAGACCCTTCCTTTATCATGAGATGTGGTATCCAACTCCTTCCCATTCCAATCCTGAGACCCTTCCGATATCATGAGATTTGTTATCTCAATGCTTCTAATATCAAACTTGAGACCCTCCCTATAGCATGAGATGTGACATCCAAGTCCTTCCCATTCCAATCCTGAGACCCTTCCTATAGCATGAGATGTGATATCTCTATGCTTCTAATACCAAACCTGAGACCCTTCCTATAACATGAGATGGGATATCCAACTCCTTCCCATTCCAATCCTGAGACCCTTCCGATAGCAGAGATGTGATATCTCAATGCTTATACCAAACCTGAGACCCTTCCTATGGCCTGAGATGTCATATACAACTCCTTCCCATTCCAATCCTGAGACCCTTCCTTTAGCATGAGATGTGATATCTCAATGCTTATACCAAATCTGAGACCCTTCCTATAGCATGAGATGTGATATCTCAATGCTTATACCAAACCTGAGAGCCTACCTATAGCATGAGATGTGATATCCAAGTCCATCCCATTCCAATCATTACACCCTTCCTACAGCATGCGATGTGATATCTCAATGATTCTAATACCAAACCAGAGACTCTTACTATAACATGAGATGGGATATCCAACTCCTTCCCATTCCAATCCTGAGCCGCTTCCGATAGCAGAGATGTGATATCTCAATGCTTATAACAAACCTGAGACCCTTCCTATAACATGAGATGTGATATCCAACTCCTTCCCGTTCCAAACCTGAGACACTAACTATAGCATATGTGATATCCAACTCATTCCCATTCCAAACATGAGACCCTTCCTATAGCAAGAAAGTAATATCCAACTCCTACCCATTCCAATCCTGAGACCCTTCCTATAGCAAGAGATGTGATATCCAAATCCTTCCCATTCCAATCCTGAGACCCTTCCTATAACATGAGATGTGATATCCAACTCCTTCCCATTCCAACCTGAGACACTTCCTATAGCATGAGAAGGGATATCCAACTCCTTCCCAATCCAATCCTGAGACCCTTCCGATAGCAGAGATGTGATATCTCAATGCTTATACCAAACCTGAGACCCTTCCTATGGCATGAGATGTGATATCCAACTCCTTGCCATTCAAATCCTGAGACCCTTCCTATAGCATGAGAAGGGATATCCAACTCCTTCCCAATCCAATCCTGAGACCCTTCCGATAGCAGAGACGTGATATCTCAATGCTTCTACCAAACCTGAGACCCTTCCTTTAGCATGAGATGTGATATCCAAATCCTTCACATTCCAATCCTGAGACCCTTCCTATAGCATGAGATGTGATATCTCAATGCTTCTAATACCAAACCTGAGATCCTTCCTATAACATGAGATGTGATATCCAATTCCTTCCCATTCCAAACCTGAGACCCTTCCTATTGGATGAGATGTGATATCCAACTCCTTCCCATTCCAACCCTGAGACCCTTCCTATAGCATGAGATGTGATGTCTCAATGCTTCTAATAGCAAACCTGAGATCCTTCCTATAACATGAGATGTGATATCCAACTCCTTCCATTCCAATCCTGAGACCCGTCCTATAGCATGAGATGTGATATCTCAATGCTTATACCAAACCTGAGACACTTCCTATAGCATGAGATGTGATATCCAACTACTTCCCATTCCAATCCTGAGACCCTTCCTATAGCATGAGATGTGATATCTCAATGCTTCTAATACCAAACCTGAGATCCTTCCTCTAACATGAAATGTGATATCCAACTCCTTCCCTTTCCAAACCTAAGAGCCTATCTATAGCATGAGATGTGATATCCAAGTCCTTCCCATTCCAACCCTTAGACCCTTCCTACAGCATGCAATATGATATCTCAATGATTCTAATAACAAACCTGAGACCCGTCCTATAACATGAGATGGGATATCCAACTCCTTCCCATTCCAATCCTGAGACACTTCCGATAGCAGAGATGTGATATCTCAATGCTTATACCAAACCTGAGACCCTTCCTATAACATGAGATGTGATATCCAAATCCTTCCCGTTCCAAACCTGAGACCCTTCCTTTAGCATGAGATGTGATATCCAGCTCCTTCCCATTCCAATCCTGAGACACTTCCGATAGCATGAGATGTGATATCTCAATGCTTCTAATATCAAAACTGAGACCCTCCCTATAGCATGATATGTGATATCTAAGTCCTTCCCATTCCAATCCTGAGACCCTTCCTATAGCATGAGATATGATATCTCAATACTTCTAATACCAAACGTGAGATCCTTCCGATAACATGAGATGTGATATCCAAATCCTTCCCCTTCCAAACCTGAGACCCTCCCTTTAGCATGAGATGTGATATCCAACTCCTTCCCATTCCAATCCTGAGACCCTTCTGATAGCATGAGATGTGATATCTCAATGCTTCTAATACCAAACCTGAGATCCTTCCGATAGCATGAGATGTGATATCTCAATGGTTCTAATACCAAACCTGAGATCCTTCCTATAACATGAGATGTGATATCCAAATCCTTCCCCTTCCAAACCTGAGACCCTCCCTTTAGCATGAGATGTGATATCCAACTCCTTCCCATTCCAATCCTGAGACCCTTCCTATAGCATGAGATGTGATATCTCAATGCTTCTAATACCAAACCTGAGATCCTTCCTCTAACATGAAATGTGATATCCAACTCCTTCCCTTTCCAAACCTAAGAGCCTATCTATAGCATGAGATGTGATATCCAAGTCCTTCCCATTCCAACCCTTAGACCCTTCCTACAGCATGCAATATGATATCTCAATGATTCTAATAACAAACCTGAGACCCGTCCTATAACATGAGATGGGATATCCAACTCCTTCCCATTCCAATCCTGAGACACTTCCGATAGCAGAGATGTGATATCTCAATGCTTATACCAAACCTGAGACCCTTCCTATAACATGAGATGTGATATCCAAATCCTTCCCGTTCCAAACCTGAGACCCTTCCTTTAGCATGAGATGTGATATCCAGCTCCTTCCCATTCCAATCCTGAGACACTTCCGATAGCATGAGATGTGATATCTCAATGCTTCTAATATCAAAACTGAGACCCTCCCTATATCATGATATGTGATATCTAAGTCCTTCCCATTCCAATCCTGAGACCCTTCCTATAGCATGAGATATGATATCTCAATACTTCTAATACCAAACGTGAGATCCTTCCGATAACATGAGATGTGATATCCAAATCCTTCCCCTTCCAAACCTGAGACCCTCCCTTTAGCATGAGATGTGATATCCAACTCCTTCCCATTCCAATCCTGAGACCCTTCTGATAGCATGAGATGTGATATCTCAATGCTTCTAATACCAAACCTGAGATCCTTCTGATAGCATGAGATGTGATATCTCAATGGTTCTAATACCAAACCTGAGATCCTTCCTATAACATGAGATGTGATATCCAAATCCTTCCCCTTCCAAACCTGAGACCCTCCCTTTAGCATGAGATGTGATATCCAACTCCTTCCCATTCCATTCCTGAGACCCTTCTGATAGCATGAGATGTGATATCTCAATGCCTCTAATACCAAACCTGAGATCCTACCTCTAACATGAAATGTGATATCCAACTCTTTCCCCTTCCAAACCTGAGAGCCTTCCTATAGCATGAGATGTGATATCCAAGTCCTTCCCATTCTAATCCTGAGACCCTTCCTATAGCTTGAGATGTGATATCCAACTCCTTCCCATTCCAATTCTGAGACCCTTCCTATACTCTGAGACTTGATATCTCAATGCTTCTAATACCAAACCTGAGACCCGTAATATAACATGAGATGTGATATCCAAATCCTTCCCTTTCCAAACCTTAGACCCTTCCTTTATCATGAGATGTGATATCCAACTCCTTCCCATTCCAATCCTGAGACCCTTCCTATAGCATGAGATGTGATATCCAAGTCCTTCCCATTCCAATCCTGAGACCCTTCCTATAGCATGAGATGTGATATCTCAATGCTTCTAATACCAAACCTGAGACCCTTCCTATAACATGAGATGGGAATATCCAACTCCTTCCCATTCCAATCCTGAGACCCTTCCGATAGCAGAGATGTGATATCTCAATGCTTATACCAAACCTGAGACCCTTCCTATGGCATGAGATGTGATATCCAACTCCTTGCCATTCAAATCCTGAGACCCTTCCTATAGCATGAGAAGGGATATCCAACTCCTTCCCAATCCAATCCTGAGACCCCTCCGATAGCAGAGACGTGATATCTCAATGCTTCTACCAATCCTGAGACCCTTCCTTTAGCATGAGATGTGATATCCAAATCCTTCACATTCCAATCCTGAGACCCTTCCTATAGCATGAGATGTGATATCTCAATGCTTCTAATACCAAACCTGAGATCCTTCCTATAACATGAGATGTGATATCCAATTCCTTCCCATTCCAAACCTGAGACCCTTCCTATTGGATGAGATGTGATATCCAACTCCTTCCCATTCCAACCCTGAGACCCTTCCTATAGCATGAGATGTGATGTCTCAATGCTTCTAATACCAAACCTGAGATCCTTCCTATAACATGAGATGTGATATCCAACTCCTTCCATTCCAATCCTGAGACCCGTCCTATAGCATGAGATGTGATATCTCAATGCTTATACCAAACCTGAGACCCTTCCTATAGCATGAGATGTGATATCCAACTACTTCCCATTCCAATCCTGAGACCCTTCCTATAGCATGAGATGTGATATCTCAATGCTTCTAATACCAAACCTGAGATCCTTCCTCTAACATGAAATGTGATATCCAACTCCTTCCCTTTCCAAACCTAAGAGCCTATCTATAGCATGAGATGTGATATCCAAGTCCTTCCCGTTCCAATCCTTAGACCCTTCCTACAGCATGCAATATGATATCTCAATGATTCTAATAACAAACCTGAGACCTGTCCTATAGCATGAGATATGATATCCAAGTCCTTCCCATTCCAATCCTGAGACCCTTCCTATAACATGAAATGTGATATCCAACTCCTTCCCATTCCAACCTGAGACCCTTCCTATAGCATGAGATGGGATATCCAACTTCTTCCAAATCCAATACTGATACCCTTCCGATAGCATGAGATGTGATATCCCAATGCTTCTACCAAACCTGAGACCCATACTATGGCATGAGATGTGATATCAAACTCCTTCCCATTCCAATCCTGAGACCCTTCCTATAGCTTGAGGTGTGATATCCAACTCCTTCCCATTCCAATTCTGAGACCCTTCTTATACCATGAGACTTGATATCTCAATGCTTCTAATACCAAACCTGAGACCCGTCCTATAACATGAGATCTGATATCCAAATCCTTCCCCTTCCAAACCTTAGACCCTTCCTTTATCATGAGATGTGGTATCCAACTCCTTCCCATTCCAATCCTGAGACCCTTCCGATATCATGAGATTTGTTATCTCAATGCTTCTAATATCAAACTTGAGACCCTCCCTATAGCATGAGATGTGACATCCAAGTCCTTCCCATTCCAATCCTGAGACCCTTCCTATAGCATGAGATGTGATATCTCTATGCTTCTAATACCAAACCTGAGACCCTTCCTATAACATGAGATGGGATATCCAACTCCTTCCCATTCCAATCCTGAGACCCTTCCGATAGCAGAGATGTGATATCTCAATGCTTATACCAAACATGAGACCCTTCCTATGGCCTGAGATGTCATATACAACTCCTTCCCATTCCAATCCTGAGACCCTTCCTTTAGCATGTGATGTGATATCTCAATGCTTATACCAAATCTGAGACCCTTCCTATAGCATGAGATGTGATATCCAAATCCTTCCCATTCCAATCCTGAGACCCTTCCTATAGCATGAGATGTGATATCTCAATGCTTATATCAAACCTGAGAGCCTACCTATAGCATGAGATGTGATATCCAAGTCCATCCCATTCCAATCCTTAGACCCTTCCTACAGCATGCGATGTGATATCTCAATGATTCTAATACCAAACCAGAGACTCTTACTATAACATGAGATGGGATATCCAACTCCTTCCCATTCCAATCCTGAGCCGCTTCCGATAGCAGAGATGTGATATCTCAATGCTTATAACAAACCTGAGACCCTTCCTATAACATGAGATGTGATATCCAACTCCTTCCCGTTCCAAACCTGAGACACTAACTATAGCATATGTGATATCCAACGCATTCCCAGTCCAAACATGAGACCCTTCCTATAGCAAGAAAGTAATATCCAACTCCTACCCATTCCAATCCTGAGACCCTTCCTATAGCAAGAGATGTGATATCCAAATCCTTCCCATTCCAATCCTGAGACCCTTCCTATAACATGAGATGTGATATCCAACTCCTTCCCATTCAAACCTGAGACACTTCCTATAGCATGAGAAGGGATATCCAACTCCTTCCCAATCCAATCCTGAGACCCTTCCGATAGCAGAGATGTGATATCTCAATGCTTATACCAAACCTGAGACCCTTCCTATGGCATGAGATGTGATATCCAACTCCTTGCCATTCAAATCCTGAGACCCTTCCTATAGCATGAGAAGGGATATCCAACTCCTTCCCAATCCAATCCTGAGACCCTTCCGATAGCAGAGACGTGATATCTCAATGCTTCTACCAAACCTGAGACCCTTCCTTTAGCATGAGATGTGATATCCAAATCCTTCACATTCCAATCCTGAGACCCTTCCTATAGCATGAGATGTGATATCTCAATGCTTCTAATACCAAACCTGAGATCCTTCCTATAACATGAGATGTGATATCCAATTCCTTCCCATTCCAAACCTGAGACCCTTCCTATTGGATGAGATGTGATATCCAACTCCTTCCCATTCCAACCCTGAGACCCTTCCTATAGCATGAGATGTGATGTCTCAATGCTTCTAATACCAAACCTGAGATCCTTCCTATAACATGAGATGTGATATCCAACTCCTTCCATTCCAATCCTGAGACCCGTCCTATAGCATGAGATGTGATATCTCAATGCTTATACCAAACCTGAGACACTTCCTATAGCATGAGATGTGATATGCAACTACTTCCCATTCCAATCCTGAGACCCTTCCTATAGCATGAGATGTGATGGCTCAATGCTTCTAATACCAAACCTGAGATCCTTCCTCTAACATGAAATGTGATATCCAACTCCTTCCCTTTCCAAACCTAAGAGCCTATCTATAGCATGAGATGTGATATCCAAGTCCTTCCCATTCCAACCCTTAGACCCTTCCTACAGCATGCAATATGATATCTCAATGATTCTAATAACAAACCTGAGACCCGTCCTATAACATGAGATGGGATATCCAACTCCTTCCCATTCCAATCCTGAGACACTTCCGATAGCAGTGATGTGATATCTCAATGCTTATACCAAACCTGAGACCCTTCCTATAACATGAGATGTGATATCCAAATCCTTCCCGTTCCAAACCTGAGACCCTTCCTTTAGCATGAGATGTGATATCCAGCTCCTTCCCATTCCAATCCTGAGACACTTCCGATAGCATGAGATGTGATATCTCAATGCTTCTAATATCAAAACTGAGACCCTCCCTATAGCATGATATGTGATATCTAAGTCCTTCCCATTCCAATCCTGAGACCCTTCCTATAGCATGAGATATGATATCTCAATACTTCTAATACCAAACGTGAGATCCTTCCGATAACATGAGATGTGATATCCAAATCCTTCCCCTTCCAAACCTGAGACCCTCCCTTTAGCATGAGATGTGATATCCAATTCCTTCCCATTCCAAACCTGAGACCCTTCCTATTGGATGAGATGTGATATCCAACTCCTTCCCATTCCAACCCTGAGACCCTTCCTATAGCATGAGATGTGATGTCTCAATGCTTCTAATAGCAAACCTGAGATCCTTCCTATAACATGAGATGTGATATCCAACTCCTTCCATTCCAATCCTGAGACCCGTCCTATAGCATGAGATGTGATATCTCAATGCTTATACCAAACCTGAGACACTTCCTATAGCATGAGATGTGATATCCAACTACTTCCCATTCCAATCCTGAGACCCTTCCTATAGCATGAGATGTGATATCTCAATGCTTCTAATACCAAACCTGAGATCCTTCCTCTAACATGAGATGTGATATCCAACTCCTTCCATTCCAATCCTGAGACCCGTCCTATAGCATGAGATGTGATATCTCAATGCTTATACCAAACCTGAGACACTTCCTATAGCATGAGATGTGATATCCAAATCCTTCCCCTTCCAAACCTGAGACCCTCCCTTTAGCATGAGATGTGATATCCAACTCCTTCCCATTCCAATCCTGAGACCTTTCTGATAGCATGAGATGTGATATCTCAATGCTTCTAATACCAAACCTGAGATCCTTCCGATAGCATGAGATGTGATATCTCAATGGTTCTAATACCAAACCTGAGATCCTTCCTATAACATGAGATGTGATATCCAAATCCTTCCCCTTCCAAACCTGAGACCCTCCCTTTAGCATGAGATGTGATATCCAACTCCTTCCCATTCCAATCCTGAGACCCTTCCTATAGCATGAGATGTGATATCTCAATGCTTCTAATACCAAACCTGAGATCCTTCCTCTAACATGAAATGTGATATCCAACTCCTTCCCTTTCCAAACCTAAGAGCCTATCTATAGCATGAGATGTGATATCCAAGTACTTCCCATTCCAACCCTTAGACCCTTCCTACAGCATGCAATATGATATCTCAATGATTCTAATAACAAACCTGAGACCCGTCCTATAACATGAGATGGGATATCCAACTCCTTCCCATTCCAATCCTGAGACACTTCCGATAACAGAGATGTGATATCTCAATGCTTATACCAAACCTGAGACCCTTCCTATAACATGAGATGTGATATCCAAATCCTTCCCGTTCCAAACCTGAGACCCTTCCTTTAGCATGAGATGTGATATCCAGCTCCTTCCCATTCCAATCCTGAGACACTTCCGATAGCATGAGATGTGATATCTCAATGCTTCTAATATCAAAACTGAGACCCTCCCTATAGCATGATATGTGATATCTAAGTCCTTCCCATTCCAATCCTGAGACCCTTCCTATAGCATGAGATATGATATCTCAATACTTCTAATACCAAACGTGAGATCCTTCCGATAACATGAGATGTGATATCCAAATCCTTCCCCTTCCAAACCTGAGACCCTCCCTTTAGCATGAGATGTGATATCCAACTCCTTCCCATTCCAATCCTGAGACCCTTCTGATAGCATGAGATGTGATATCTCAATGCTTCTAATACCAAACCTGAGATCCTTCCGATAGCATGAGATGTGATATCTCAATGGTTCTAATACCAAACCTGAGATCCTTCCTATAACATGAGATGTGATATCCAAATCCTTCCCCTTCCAAACCTGAGACCCTCCCTTTAGCATGAGATGTGATATCCAACTCCTTCCCATTCCATTCCTGAGACCCTTCTGATAGCATGAGATGTGATATCTCAATGCCTCTAATACCAAACCTGAGATCCTACCTCTAACATGAAATGTGATATCCAACTCTGTCCCCTTCCAAACCTGAGAGCCTTCCTATAGCATGAGATGTGATATCCAAGTCCTTCCCATTCCAATCCTGAGACCCTTCCTATAGCTTGAGATGTGATATCCAACTCCTTCCCATTCCAATTCTGAGACCCTTCCTATACTCTGAGACTTGATATCTCAATGCTTCTAATACCAAACCTGAGACCCGTAATATAACATGAGATGTGATATCCAAATCCTTCCCCTTCCAAACCTTAGACCCTTCCTTTATCATGAGATGTGATATCCAACTCCTTCCCATTCCAATCCTGAGACCCTTCCGATATCATGAGATGTGATATCTCAAAGCTTCTAATATCAAACTTGAGACCCTCCCTATAGCATGAGATGTGATATCCAAGTCCTTCCCATTCCAATCCTGAGACCCTTCCTATAGCATGAGATGTGATATCTCAATGCTTCTAATACCAAACCGGAGACCCTTCCTATAACATGAGATGGGAATATCCAACTCCTTCCCATTCCAATCCTGAGACCCTTCCGATAGCAGAGATGTGATATCTCAATGCTTATACCAAACCTGAGACCCTTCCTATGGCATGAGATGTGATATCCAACTCCTTGCCATTCAAATCCTGAGACCCTTCCTATAGCATGAGAAGGGATATCCAACTCCTTCCCAATCCAATCCTGAGACCCCTCCGATAGCAGAGACGTGATATCTCAATGCTTCTACCAATCCTGAGACCCTTCCTTTAGCATGAGATGTGATATCCAAATCCTTCACATTCCAATCCTGAGACCCTTCCTATAGCATGAGATGTGATATCTCAATGCTTCTAATACCAAACCTGAGATCCTTCCTATAACATGAGATGTGATATCCAACTCCTTCCATTCCAATCCTGAGACCCGTCCTATAGCATGAGATGTGATATCTCAATGCTTATACCAAACCTGAGACCCTTCCTATAGCATGAGATGTGATATCCAACTACTTCCCATTCCAATCCTGAGACCCTTCCTATAGCATGAGATGTGATATCTCAATGCTTCTAATACCAAACCTGAGATCCTTCCTCTAACATGAAATGTGATATCCAACTCCTTCCCTTTCCAAACCTAAGAGCCTATCTATAGCATGAGATGTGATATCCAAGTCCTTCCCGTTCCAATCCTTAGACCCTTCCTACAGCATGCAATATGATATCTCAATGATTCTAATAACAAACCTGAGACCTGTCCTATAGCATGAGATATGATATCCAAGTCCTTCCCATTCCAATCCTGAGACCCTTCCTATAACATGAAATGTGATATCCAACTCCTTCCCATTCCAACCTGAGACCCTTTCTATAGCATGAGATGGGATATCCAACTTCTTCCAAATCCAATACTGATACCCTTCCGATAGCATGAGATGTGATATCCCAATGCTTCTACCAAACCTGAGACCCATACTATGGCATGAGATGTGATATCAAACTCCTTCCCATTCCAATCCTGAGACCCTTCCTATAGCTTGAGGTGTGATATCCAACTCCTTCCCATTCCAATTCTGAGACCCTTCTTATACCATGAGACTTGATATCTCAATGCTTCTAATACCAAACCTGAGACCCGTCCTATAACATGAGATGTGATATCCAAATCCTTCCCCTTCCAAACCTTAGACCCTTCCTTTATCATGAGATGTGGTATCCAACTCCTTCCCATTCCAATCCTGAGACCCTTCCGATATCATGAGATTTGTTATCTCAATGCTTCTAATATCAAACTTGAGACCCTCCCTATAGCATGAGATGTGACATCCAAGTCCTTCCCATTCCAATCCTGAGACCCTTCCTATAGCATGAGATGTGATATCTCTATGCTTCTAATACCAAACCTGAGACCCTTCCTATAACATGAGATGGGATATCCAACTCCTTCCCATTCCAATCCTGAGACCCTTCCGATAGCAGAGATGTGATATCTCAATGCTTATACCAAACATGAGACCCTTCCTATGGCCTGAGATGTCATATACAACTCCTTCCCATTCCAATCCTGAGACCCTTCCTTTAGCATGAGATGTGATATCTCAATGCTTATACCAAATCTGAGACCCTTCCTATAGCATGAGATGTGATATCCAAATCCTTCCCATTCCAATCCTGAGACCCTTCCTATAGCATGAGATGTGATATCTCAATGCTTATATCAAACCTGAGAGCCTACCTATAGCATGAGATGTGATATCCAAGTCCATCCCATTCCAATCCTTAGACCCTTCCTACAGCATGCGATGTGATATCTCAATGATTCTAATACCAAACCAGAGACTCTTACTATAACATGAGATGGGATATCCAACTCCTTCCCATTCCAATCCTGAGCCGCTTCCGATAGCATGAGAAGGGATATCCAACTCCTTCCCAATCCAATCCTGAGACCCTTCCGATAGCAGAGATCTGATATCTCAATGCTTATACCAAACATGAGACCCTTCCTATAACATGAGATGTGATATCCAACTCCTTCCCGTTCCAAACCTGAGACACTAACTATAGCATATGTGATATCCAACTCCTTCCCATTCCAAACATGAGACCCTTCCTATAGCAAGAAAGTAATATCCAAATCCTTCCCATTCCAATCCTGAGACCCTTCCTATAACATGAGATGTGATATCCAACTCCTTCCCATTCAAATCCTGAGACCCTTCCTATAGCATGAGAAGGGATATCCAACTCCTTCCCAATCCAATCCTGAGACCCTTCCGATAGCAGAGATCTGATATCTCAATGCTTCTACCAAACCTGAGACCCTTCCTTTAGCATGAGATGTGATATCCAAATCCTTCACATTCCAATCCTGAGACCCTTCCTATAGCATGAGATGTGATATCTCAATGCTTCTAATACCAAACCTGAGATCCTTCCTATAACATGAGATTTGATATCCAATTCCTTCCCATTCCAAACCTGAGACCCTTCCTATTGGATGAGATGCGATATCCAACTCCTTCCCATTCCAACCCTGAGACCCTTCCTATAGCATGAGATGTGATGTCTCAATGCTTCTAATACCAAACCTGAGATCCTTCCTATAACATGAGATGTGATATCCAACTCCTTCCATTCCAATCCTGAGACCCGTCCTATAGCATGAGATGTGATATCTCAATGCTTATACCAAACCTGAGACCCTTCCTATAGCATGAGATGTGATATCCAACTACTTCCCATTCCAATCCTGAGACCCTTCCTATAGCATGAGATGTGATATCTCAATGCTTCTAATACCAAACCTGAGATCCTTCCTCTAACATGAAATGTGATATCCAACTCCTTCCCTTTCCAAACCTTAGACCCTTCCTACAGCATGCAATATGATATCTCAATGATTCTAATAACAAACCTGAGACCCGTCCTATAGCATGAGATATGATATCCAAGTCCTTCCCATTCCAATCCTGAGACCCTTCCTTTAACATGAAATGTGATATCCAACTCCTTCCCATTCCAACCTGAGACCCTTCCTATAGCATGAGATGGGATATCCAACTTCTTCCAAATCCAATACTGATACCCTTCCGATAGCATGAGATGTGATGTCCCAATGCTTCTACCAAACCTGAGACCCATACTATGGCATGAGATGTGATATCAAACTCCTTCCCATTCCAATCCTGAGACCCTTCCTATAGCTTGAGGTGTGATATCCAACTCCTTCCCATTCCAATTCTGAGACCCTTCTTATACCATGAGACTTGATATCTCAATGCTTCTAATACCAAACCTGAGACCCGTCCAATAACATGAGATGTGATATCCAAATCCTTCCCCTTCCAAACCTTAGACCCTTCCTTTATCATGAGATGTGGTATCCAACTCCTTCCCATTCCAATCCTGAGACCCTTCCGATATCATGAGATTTGTTATCTCAATGCTTCTAATATCAAACTTGAGACCCTCCCTATAGCATGAGATGTGACATCCAAGTCCTTCCCATTCCAATCCTGAGACCCTTCCTATAGCATGAGATGTGATATCTCTATACTTCTAATACCAAACCTGAGACCCTTCCTATAACATGAGATGGGATATCCAACTCCTTCCCATTCCAATCCTGAGACCCTTCCGATAGCAGAGATGTGATATCTCAATGCTTATACCAAACCTGAGACCCTTCCTATGGCCTGAGATGTCATATACAACTCCTTCCCATTCCAATCCTGAGACCCTTCCTTTAGCATGAGATGTGATATCTCAATGCTTATACCAAATCTGAGACCCTTCCTATAGCATGAGATGTGATATCCAAATCCTTCCCATTCCAATCCTGAGACCCTTCCTATAGCATGAGATGTGATATCTCAATGCTTATACCAAACCTGAGAGCCTACAATCCTGAGACCCTTCCTTTAGCATGAGATGTGATATCTCAAAGCTTATACCAAATCTGAGACCCTTCCTATAGCATGAGATGGGATATCCAACTCCTTCCCATTCCAATCCTGAGCCGCTTCCGATAGCAGAGATGTGATATCTCAATGCTTATACCAAACCTGAGACCCTTCCTATAACATGAGATGTGATATCCAACTCCTTTCCGTTCCAAACCTGAGACACTAACTATAGCATATGTGATATCCAAATCCTTCCCATTCCAAACATGAGACCCTTCCTATAGCAAGAAAGTAATATCCAACTCCTACCCATTCCAATCCTGAGACCCTTCCTATAGCAAGAGATGTGATATCCAAATCCTTCCCATTCCAATCCTGAGACCCTTCCTATAACATGAGATGTGATATCCAACTCCTTCCCATTCCAACCTGAGACACTTCCTATAGCATGAGAAGGGATATCCAACTCCTTCCCAATCCAATCCTGAGACCCTTCCGATAGCAGAGATGTGATATCTCAATGCTTATACCAAACCTGAGACCCTTCCTATGGCATGAGATGTGATATCCAACTCCTTGCCATTCAAATCCTGAGACCCTTCCTATAGCATGAGAAGGGATATCCAACTCCTTCCCAATCCAATCCTGAGACCCTTCCGATAGCAGAGACGTGATATCTCAATGCTTCTACCAAACCTGAGACCCTTCCTTTAGCATGAGATGTAATATCCAAATCCTTCACATTCCAATCCTGAGACCCTTCCTATAGCATGAGATGTGATATCTCAATGCTTCTAATACCAAACCTGAGACCCTTCCTATAACATGAGATGGGATATCCAACTCCTTCCCATTCCAATCCTGAGACCATTCCGATAGCAGAGATGTGATATCTCAATGCTTATACCAAACCTGAGAACCTTCCTATGGCCTGAGATGTCATATACAACTCCTTCCCATTCCAATCCTGAGACCCTTCCTTTAGCATGAGATGTGATATCTCAATGCTTATACCAAATCTGAGACCCTTCCTATAGCATGAGATGTGATATCCAAGTCCATCCCATTCCAAACCTGAGACACTAACTATAGCATTTGTGATATCCAACTCCTTCCCATTCCAAACATGAGACCCTTCCTATAGCAAGAAAGTAATATCCAACTCCTACCCATTCCAATCCTGAGACCCTTCCTATAGCAAGAGATGTGATATCCAACTCCTTCCCATTCCAATCCTGAGACACTTCCGATAGCAGAGATGTGATATCTCAATGCTTATACCAAACCTGAGACCCTTCCTATAACATGAGATGTGATATCCAAATCCTTCCCGTTCCAAACCTGAGACCCTTCCTTTAGCATGAGATGTGATATCCAGCTCCTTCCCATTCCAATCCTGAGACACTTCCGATAGCATGAGATGTGATATCTCAATGCTTCTAATATCAAAACTGAGACCCTCCCTATAGCATGATATGTGATATCTAAGTCCTTCCCATTCCAATCCTGAGACCCTTCCTATAGCATGAGATATGATATCTCAATACTTCTAATACCAAACGTGAGATCCTTCCGATAACATGAGATGTGATATCCAAATCCTTCCCCTTCCAAACCTGAGACCCTCCCTTTAGCATGAGATGTGATATCCAACTCCTTCCCATTCCAATCCTGAGACCCTTCTGATAGCATGAGATGTGATATCGCAATGCTTCTAATACCAAACCTGAGATCCTTCCGATAGCATGAGATGTGATATCTCAATGGTTCTAATACCAAACCTGAGATCCTTCCTATAACATGAGATGTGATATCCAAATCCTTCCCCTTCCAAACCTGAGACCCTCCCTTTAGCATGAGATGTGATATCCAACTCCTTCCCATTCCATTCCTGAGACCCTTCTGATAGCATGAGATGTGATATCTCAATGCCTCTAATACCAAACCTGAGATCCTACCTCTAACATTAAATGTGATATCCAACTCTTTCCCCTTCCAAACCTGAGAGCCTTCCTATAGCATGAGATGTGATATCCAAGTCCTTCCCATTCCAATCCTGAGACCCTTCCTATAGCTTGAGATGTGATATCCAACTCCTTCCCATTCCAATTCTGAGACCCTTCCTATACTCTGAGACTTGATATCTCAATGCTTCTAATACCAAACCTGAGACCCGTAATATAACATGAGATGTGATATCCAAATCCTTCCCCTTCCAAACCTTAGACCCTTCCTTTATCATGAGATGTGATATCCAACTCCTTCCCATTCCAATCCTGAGACCCTTCCGATATCATGAGATGTGATATCTCAAAGCTTCTAATATCAAACTTGAGACCCTCCCTATAGCATGAGATGTGATATCCAAGTCCTTCCCATTCCAATCCTGAGACCCTTCCTATAGCATGAGATGTGATATCTCAATGCTTCTAATACCAAACCGGAGACCCTTCCTATAACATGAGATGGGAATATCCAACTCCTTCCCATTCCAATCCTGAGACCCTTCCGATAGCAGAGATGTGATATCTCAATGCTTATACCAAACCTGAGACCCTTCCTATGGCATGAGATGTGATATCCAACTCCTTGCCATTCAAATCCTGAGACCCTTCCTATAGCATGAGAAGGGATATCCAACTCCTTCCCAATCCAATCCTGAGACCCCTCCGATAGCAGAGACGTGATATCTCAATGCTTCTACCAATCCTGAGACCCTTCCTTTAGCATGAGATGTGATATCCAAATCCTTCACATTCCAATCCTGAGACCCTTCCTATAGCATGAGATGTGATATCTCAATGCTTCTAATACCAAACCTGAGATCCTTCCTATAACATGAGATGTGACATCCAACTCCTTCCATTCCAATCCTGAGACCCGTCCTATAGCATGAGATGTGATATCTCAATGCTTATACCAAACCTGAGACCCTTCCTATAGCATGAGATGTGATATCCAACTACTTCCCATTCCAATCCTGAGACCCTTCCTATAGCATGAGATGTGATATCTCAATGCTTCTAATACCAAACCTGAGATCCTTCCTCTAACATGAAATGTGATACCCAACTCCTTCCCTTTCCAAACCTAAGAGCCTATCTATAGCATGAGATGTGATATCCAAGTCCTTCCCGTTCCAATCCTTAGACCCTTCCTACAGCATGCAATATGATATCTCAATGATTCTAATAACAAACCTGAGACCTGTCCTATAGCATGAGATATGATATCCAAGTCCTTCCCATTCCAATCCTGAGACCCTTCCTATAACATGAAATGTGATATCCAACTCCTTCCCATTCCAACCTGAGACCCTTCCTATAGCATGAGATGGGTTATCCAACTTCTTCCAAATCCAATACTGATACCCTTCCGATAGCATGTGATGTGATATCCCAATGCTTCTACCAAACATGAGACCCATACTATGGCATGAGATGTGATATCAAACTCCTTCCCATTCCAATCCTGAGACCCTTCCTATAGCTTGAGGTGTGATATCCAACTCCTTCCCATTCCAATTCTGAGACCCTTCTTATACCATGAGACTTGATATCTCAATGCTTCTAATACCAAACCTGAGACCCGTCCTATAACATGAGATGTGATATCCAAATCCTTCCCCTTCCAAACCTTAGACCCTTCCTTTATCATGAGATGTGGTATCCAACTCCTTCCCATTCCAATCCTGAGACCCTTCCGATATCATGAGATTTGTTATCTCAATGCTTCTAATATCAAACTTGAGACCCTCCCTATAGCATGAGATGTGACATCCAAGTCCTTCCCATTCCAATCCTGAGACCCTTCCTATAGCATGAGATGTGATATCTCTATGCTTCTAATACCAAACCTGAGACCCTTCCTATAACATGAGATGGGATATCCAACTCCTTCCCATTCCAATCCTGAGACCCTTCCGATAGCAGAGATGTGATATCTCAATGCTTATACCAAACATGAGACCCTTCCTATGGCCTGAGATGTCATATACAACTCCTTCCCATTCCAATCCTGAGACCCTTCCTTTAGCATGAGATGTGATATCTCAATGCTTATACCAAATCTGAGACCCTTCCTATAGCATGAGATGTGATATCCAAATCCTTCCCATTCCAATCCTGAGACCCTTCCTATAGCATGAGATGTGATATCTCAATGCTTATATCAAACCTGAGAGCCTACCTATAGCATGAGATGTGATATCCAAGTCCATCCCATTCCAATCCTTAGACCCTTCCTACAGCATGCGATGTGATATCTCAATGATTCTAATACCAAACCAGAGACTCTTACTATAACATGAGATGGGATATCCAACTCCTTCCCATTCCAATCCTGAGCCGCTTCCGATAGCAGAGATGTGATATCTCAATGCTTATACCAAACATGAGACCCTTCCTATAACATGAGATGTGATATCCAACTCCTTCCCGTTCCAAACCTGAGACACTAACTATAGCATATGTGATATCCAACTCCTTCCCATTCCAAACATGAGACCCTTCCTATAGCAAGAAAGTAATATCCAAATCCTTCCCATTCCAATCCTGAGACCCTTCCTATAACATGAGATGTGATATCCAACTCCTTCCCATTCAAATCCTGAGACCCTTCCTATAGCATGAGAAGGGATATCCAACTCCTTCCCAATCCAATCCTGAGACCCTTCCGATAGCAGAGATCTGATATCTCAATGCTTCTACCAAACCTGAGACCCTTCCTTTAGCATGAGATGTGATATCCAAATCCTTCACATTCCAATCCTGAGACCCTTCCTATAGCATGAGATGTGATATCTCAATGCTTCTAATACCAAACCTGAGATCCTTCCTATAACATGAGATTTGATATCCAATTCCTTCCCATTCCAAACCTGAGACCCTTCCTATTGGATGAGATGCGATATCCAACTCCTTCCCATTCCAACCCTGAGACCCTTCCTATAGCATGAGATGTGATGTCTCAATGCTTCTAATACCAAACCTGAGATCCTTCCTATAACATGAGATGTGATATCCAACTCCTTCCATTCCAATCCTGAGACCCGTCCTATAGCATGAGATGTGATATCTCAATGCTTATACCAAACCTGAGACCCTTCCTATAGCATGAGATGTGATATCCAACTACTTCCCATTCCAATCCTGAGATCCTTCCTATAACATGAGATTTGATATCCAATTCCTTCCCATTCCAAACCTGAGACCCTTCCTATTGGATGAGATGCGATATCCAACTCCTTCCCATTCCAACCCTGAGACCCTTCCTATAGCATGAGATGTGATGTCTCAATGCTTCTAATACCAAACCTGAGACCCTTCCTATAGCATGAGATGTGATATCCAACTACTTCCCATTCCAATCCTGAGACCCTTCCTATAGCATGAGATGTGATATCTCAATGCTTCTAATACCAAACCTGAGATCCTTCCTCTAACATGAAATGTGATATTCAACTCCTTCCCTTTCCAAACCTAAGAGCCTATCTATAGCATGAGATGTGATATCCAAGTCCTTCCCGTTCCAATCCTTAGACCCTTCCTACAGCATGCAATATGATATCTCAATGATTCTAATAACAAACCTGAGACCTGTCCTATAGCATGAGATATGATATCCAAGTCCTTCCCATTCCAATCCTGAGACCCTTCCTATAACATGAAATGTGATATCCAACTCCTTCCCATTCCAACCTGAGACCCTTCCTATAGCATGAGATGGGATATCCAACTTCTTCCAAATCCAATACTGATACCCTTCCTATAGCATGTGATGTGATATCCCAATGCTTCTACCAAACCTGAGACCCATACTATGGCATGAGATGTGATATCAAACTCCTTCCCATTCCAATCCTGAGACCCTTCCTATAGCTTGAGGTGTGATATCCAACTCCTTCCCATTCCAATTCTGAGACCCTTCTTATACCATGAGACTTGATATCTCAATGCTTCTAATACCAAACCTGAGACCCGTCCTATAACATGAGATGTGATATCCAAATCCTTCCCCTTCCAAACCTTAGACCCTTCCTTTATCATGAGATGTGGTATCCAACTCCTTCCCATTCCAATCCTGAGACCCTTCCGATATCATGAGATTTGTTATCTCAATGCTTCTAATATCAAACTTGAGACCCTCCCTATAGCATGAGATGTGACATCCAAGTCCTTCCCATTCCAATCCTGAAACCCTTCCTATAGCATGAGATGTGATATCTCTATGCTTCTAATACCAAACCTGAGACCCTTCCTATAACATGAGATGGGATATCCAACTCCTTCCCATTCCAATCCTGAGACCCTTCCGATAGCAGAGATGTGATATCTCAATGCTTATACCAAACATGAGACCCTTCCTATGGCCTGAGATGTCATATACAACTCCTTCCCATTCCAATCCTGAGACCCTTCCTTTAGCATGAGATGTGATATCTCAATGCTTATACCAAATCTGAGACCCTTCCTATAGCATGAGATGTGATATCCAAATCCTTCCCATTCCAATCGTGAGACCCTTCCTATAGCATGAGATGTGATATCTCAATGCTTATATCAAACCTGAGAGCCTACCTATAGCATGAGATGTGATATCCAAGTCCATCCCATTCCAATCCTTAGACCCTTCCTACAGCATGCGATGTGATATCTCAATGATTCTAATACCAAACCAGAGACTCTTACTATAACATGAGATGGGATATCCAACTCCTTCCCATTCCAATCCTGAGCCGCTTCCGATAGCAGAGATGTGATATCTCAATGCTTATACCAAACATGAGACCCTTCCTATAACATGAGATGTGATATCCAACTCCTTCCCGTTCCAAACCTGAGACACTAACTATAGCATATGTGATATCCAACTCCTTCCCATTCCAAACATGAGACCCTTCCTATAGCAAGAAAGTAATATCCAAATCCTTCCCATTCCAATCCTGAGACCCTTTCTATAACATGAGATGTGATATCCAACTCCTTCCCATTCAAATCCTGAGACCCTTCCTATAGCATGAGAAGGGATATCCAACTCCTTCCCAATCCAATCCTGAGACCCTTCCGATAGCAGAGATCTAATATCTCAATGCTTCTACCAAACCTGAGACCCTTCCTTTAGCATGAGATGTGATATCCAAATACTTCACATTCCAATCCTGAGACCCTTCCTATAGCATGAGATGTGATATCTCAATGCTTCTAATACCAAACCTGAGATCCTTCCTATAACATGAGATTTGATATCCAATTCCTTCCCATTCCAAACCTGAGACCCTTCCTATTGGATGAGATGCGATATCCAACTCCTTCCCATTCCAACCCTGAGACCCTTCCTATAGCATGAGATGTGATGTCTCAATGCTTCTAATACCAAACCTGAGATCCTTCCTATAACATGAGATGTGATATCCAACTCCTTCCATTCCAATCCTGAGACCCGTCCTATAGCATGAGATGTGATATCTCAATGCTTATACCAAACCTGAGACCCTTCCTATAGCATGAGATGTGATATCCAACTACTTCCCATTCCAATCCTGAGACCCTTCCTATAGCATGAGATGTGATATCTCAATGCTTCTAATACCAAACCTGAGATCCTTCCACTAACATGAAATGTGATATCCAACTCCTTCCCTTTCCAAATCTTAGACCCTTCCTACAGCATGCAATATGATATCTCAATGATTCTAATAACAAACCTGAGACCCGTCCTATAGCATGAGATATGATATCCAAGTCCTTCCCATTCCAATCCTGAGACCCTTCCTATAACATGAAATGTGATATCCAACTCCTTCCCATTCCAACCTGAGACCCTTCCTATAGCATGAGATGGGATATCCAACTTCTTCCAAATCCAATACTGATACCCTTCCGATAGCATGAGATGTGATGTCCCAATGCTTCTACCAAACCTGAGACCCATACTATGGCATGAGATGTGATATCAAACTCCTTCCCATTCCAATCCTGAGACCCTTCCTATAGCTTGAGGTGTGATATCCAACTCCTTCCCATTCCAATTCTGAGACCCTTCTTATATCATGAGACTTGATATCTCAATGCTTCTAATACCAAACCTGAGACCCGTCCAATAACATGAGATGTGATATCCAAATCCTTCCCCTTCCAAACCTTAGACCCTTCCTTTATCATGAGATGTGGTATCCAACTCCTTCCCATTCCAATCCTGAGACCCTTCCTTTAGCATGAGATGTGATATCTCAATGCTTATACCAAATCTGAGACCCTTCCTATAACATGAGATGGGATATCCAACTCCTTCCCATTCCAATCCTGAGACCCTTCCGATAGCAGAGATGTGATATCTCAATGCTTATACCAAACCTGAGACCCTTCCTATGGCCTGAGATGTCATATACAACTCCTTCCCATTCCAATCCTGAGACCCTTCCTTTAGCATGAGATGTGATATCTCAATGCTTATACCAAATCTGAGACCCTTCCTATAGCATGAGATGTGATATCCAAATCCTTCCCATTCCAATCCTGAGACCCTTCCTATAGCATGAGATGTGATATCTCAATGCTTATACCAAACCTGAGAGCCTACAATCCTGAGACCCTTCCTTTAGCATGAGATGTGATATCTCAAAGCTTATACCAAATCTGAGACCCTTCCTATAGCATGAGATGTGATATCCAAGTCCATCCCATTCCAATCCTTAGACCCTTCCTACAGCATGCGATGTGATATCTCAATGATTCTAATACCAAACCAGAGACTCTTACTATAACATGAGATGGGATATCCAACTCCTTCCCATTCCAATCCTGAGCCGCTTCCGATAGCAGAGATGTGATATCTCAATGCTTATACCAAACCTGAGACCCTTCCTATAACATGAGATGTGATATCCAACTCCTTCCCGTTCCAAACCTGAGACACTAACTATAGCATATGTGATATCCAAATCCTTCCCATTCCAAACATGAGACCCTTCCTATAGCAAGAAAGTAATATCCAACTCCTACCCATTCCAATCCTGAGACCCTTCCTATAGCAAGAGATGTGATATCCAAATCCTTCCCATTCCAATCCTGAGACCCTTCCTATAACATGAGATGTGATATCCAACTCCTTCCCATTCCAACCTGAGACACTTCCTATAGCATGAGAAGGGATATCCAACTCCTTCCCAATCCAATCCTGAGACCCTTCCGATAGCAGAGATGTGATATCTCAATGCTTATACCAAACCTGAGACCCTTCCTATGGCATGAGATGTGATATCCAACTCCTTGCCATTCAAATCCTGAGACCCTTCCTATAGCATGAGAAGGGATATCCAACTCCTTCCCAATCCAATCCTGAGACCCTTCCGATAGCAGAGACGTGATATCTCAATGCTTCTACCAAACCTGAGACCCTTCCTTTAGCATGAGATGTAATATCCAAATCCTTCACATTCCAATCCTGAGACCCTTCCTATAGCATGAGATGTGATATCTCAATTCTTCTAATACCAAACCTGAGACCCTTCCTATAACATGAGATGGGATATCCAACTCCTTCCCATTCCAATCCTGAGACCATTCCGATAGCAGAGATGTGATATCTCAATGCTTATACCAAACCTGAGAACCTTCCTATGGCCTGAGATGTCATATACAACTCCTTCCCATTCCAATCCTGAGACCCTTCCTTTAGCATGAGATGTGATATCTCAATGCTTATACCAAATCTGAGACCCTTCCTATAGCATGAGATGTGATATCCAAGTCCATCCCATTCCAAACCTGAGACACTAACTATAGCATTTGTGATATCCAACTCCTTCCCATTCCAAACATGAGACCCTTCCTATAGCAAGAAAGTAATATCCAACTCCTACCCATTCCAATCCTGAGACCCTTCCTATAGCAAGAGATGTGATATCCAAATCCTTCCCATTCCAATCCTGAGACCCTTCCTATAACATGAGATGTGATATCCAACTCCTTCCCATTCCAACCTGAGACACTTCCTATAGCATGAGAAGGGATATCCAACTCCTTCCCAATCCAATCCTGAGACCCTTCCGATAGCAGAGATGTGATATCTCAATGCTTATACCAAACCTGAGACCCTTCCTATGGCATGAGATGTGATATCCAACTCCTTGCCATTCAAATCCTGAGACCCTTCCTATAGCATGAGATGTGATATCTCTATGCTTCTAATACCAAACCTGAGACCCTTCCTATAACATGAGATGGGATATCCAACTCCTTCCCATTCCAATCCTGAGACCCTTCCGATAGCAGAGATGTGATATCTCAATGCTTATACCAAACCTGAGAACCTTCCTATGGCCTGAGACGTCATATACAACTCCTTCCCATTCCAATCCTGAGACCCTTCCTTTAGCATGAGATGTGATATCTCAATGCTTATACCAAATCTGAGACCCTTCCTATAGCATGAGATGTGATATCCAATTCCTTCCCATTCCAATCCTGAGACCCTTCCTATAGCATGAGATGTGATATCTCAATGCTTATACCAAACCTGAGAGCCTACCTATAGCATGAGATGTGATATCCAAGTCCATCCCATTCCAATCCTTAGACTCTTCCTACAGCATGCGATGTGATATCTCAATGATTCTAATACCAAACCAGAGACTCTTCCTATAACATGAGATGGGATATCCAACTCCTTCCCATTCCAATCCTGAACCGCTTCTGATAGCAGAGATGTGATATCTCAATGCTTATACCAAACCTGAGACCCTTCCTATAACATGAGATGTGATATCCAACTCCTTCCCGTTCCAAACCTGAGACACTAACTATAGCATATGTGATATCCAACTCCTTCCCATTCCAAACATGAGACCCTTCCTATAGCAAGAAAGTAATATCCAACTCCTACCCATTCCAATCCTGAGACCCTTCCTATAGCAAGAGATGTGATATCCAAATCCTTCCCATTCCAATCCTGAGACCCTTCCTATAACATGAGATGTGATATCCAACTCCTTCCCATTCCAACCTGAGACACTTCCTATAGCATGAGAAGGGATATCCAACTCCTTCCCAATCCAATCCTGAGACCCTTCCGATAGCAGAGATGTGATATCTCAATGCTTATACCAAACCTGAGACCCTTCCTATGGCATGAGATGTGATATCCAACTCCTTGCCATTCAAATCCTGAGACCCTTCCTATAGCATGAGATGTGATATCTCTATGCTTCTAATACCAAACCTGAGACCCTTCCTATAACATGAGATGGGATATCCAACTCCTTCCCATTCCAATCCTGAGACCCTTCCGATAGCAGAGATGTGATATCTCAATGCTTATACCAAACCTGAGAACCTTCCTATGGCCTGAGATGTCATATACAACTCCTTCCCATTCCAATCCTGAGACCCTTCCTTTAGCATGAGATGTGATATCTCAATGCTTATACCAAATCTGAGACCCTTCCTATAGCATGAGATATGATATCCAATTCCTTCCCATTCCAATCCTGAGACCCTTCCTATAGCATGAGATGTGATATCTCAATGCTTATACCAAACCACCTGAGAGCCTACCTATAGCATGAGATGTGATATCCAAGTCCATCCCATTCCAATCCTTAGACCCTTCCTACAGCATGCGATGTGATATCTCAATGATTCTAATACCAAACCAGAGACTCTTCCTATAACATGAGATGGGATATCCAACTCCTTCCCATTCCAATCCTGAGCCGCTTCCGATAGCAGAGATGTGATATCTCAATGCTTATACCAAACCTGAGACCCTTCCTATAACATGAGATGTGATATCCAACTCCTTCCCGTTGCAAACCTGAGACACTAACTATAGCATATGTGATATCCAACTCCTTCCCATTCCAAACATGAGACCCCTCCTATAGCAAGAAAGTAATATCCAACTCCTACCCATTCCAATCCTGAGACCCTTCCTATAGCAAGAGATGTGATATCCAAATCCTTCCCATTCCAATCCTGAGACCCTTCCTATAACATGAATGAGATGTGATATCCAACTCCTTCCCATTCCAACCTGAGACACTTCCTATAGCATGAGAAGGGATATCCAACTCCTTCCCAATCCAAACCTGAGACCCTTCCGATAGCAGAGATGTGATATCTCAATGCTTATACCAAACCTGAGACCCTTCCTATGGCATGAGATGTGATATCCAAATCCTTCACATTCCAATCCTGAGACCCTTCCTATAGCATGAGATGTGATATCTCAATGCTTCTAATACCAAACCTGAGATCCCTCCTATAACATGAGATGTGATATCCAATTCCTTCCCATTCCAAACCTGAGGCCCTTCCTATTGGATGAGATGTGATATCCAACTCCTTCCCATTCCAACCCTGAGACCCTTCCTATAGCATGAGATGTGATGTCTCAATGCTTCTAATACCAAACCTGAGATCCTTCCTATAACATGAGATGTGATATCCAACTCCTTCCATTCCAATCCTGAGACCCGTCCTATAGCATGAGATGTGATATCTCAATGCTTATACCAAACCTGAGACCCTTCCTATAGCATGAGATGTGATATTCAATTGCTTCCCATTCCAATCCTGAGACCCTTCCTATAGCATGAGATGTGATATCTCAATGCTTCTAATACCAAACCTGAGATCCTTCCTCTAACATGAAATGTGATATCCAACTCCTTCCCTTTCCAAACCTAAGAGCCTATCTATAGCATGAGATGTGATATCCAAGTCCTTCCCATTCCAACCCTTAGACCCTTCCAACAGCATGCAATATGATATCTCAATGATTCTAATAACAAACCTGAGACCCGTCCTATAACATGAGATGGGATATCCAACTCCTTCCCATTCCAATCCTGAGACACTTCCGATAGCAGAGATGTGATATCTCAATGCTTATACCAAACCTGAGAACCTTCCTATGGCCTGAGATGTCATATACAACTCCTTCCCATTCCAATCCTGAGACCCTTCCTTTAGCATGAGATGTGATATCTCAATGCTTATACCAAATCTGAGACCCTTCCTATAGCATGATGTGATATCCAATTCCTTCCCATTCCAATCCTGAGACCCTTCCTATAGCATGAGATGTGATATCTCAATGCTTATACCAAACCTGAGAGCCTACCTATAGCATGAGATGTGATATCCAAGTCCATCCCATTCCAATCCTTAGACCCTTCCTACAGCATGCAATGTGATATCTCAATGATTCTAATACCAAACCAGAGACTCTTCCTATAACATTAGATGGGATATCCAACTCCTTCCCATTCCAATCCTGAGCCGCTTCCGATAGCAGAGATGTGATATCTCAATGCTTATACCAAACCTGAGACCCTTCCTATAACATGAGATGTGATATCCAACTCCTTCCCGTTCCAAACCTGAGACACTAACTATAGCATATGTGATATCCAACTCCTTCCCATTCCAAACATGAGACCCTTCCAATAGCAAGAAAGTAATATCCAACTCCTACCCATTCCAATCCTGAGACCCTTCCTATAGCAAGGGATGTGATATCCAAATCCTTCCCATTCCAATCCTGAGACCCTTCCTATAACATGAGATGTGATATCCAACTCCTTCCCATTCCAACCTGAGACACTTCCTATAGCATGAGAAGGGATATCCAACTCCTTCCCAATCCAATCCTGAGACCCTTCCGATAGCAGAGATGTGATATCTCAATGCTTATAACAAACCTGAGACCCTTCCTATGGCATGAGATGTGATATCCAACTCCTTGCCATTCAAATCCTGAGACTCTTCCTATAGCATGAGAAGGGATATCCAACTCCTTCCCAATCCAATCCTGAGACCCTTCCGATAGCAGAGACGTGATATCTCAATGCTTCTACCAAACCTGAGACCCTTCCTTTAGCATGAGATGTGATATCCAAATCCTTCACATTCCAATCCTGAGACCCTTCCTATAGCATGAGATGTGATATCTCAATGCTTCTAATACCAAACCTGAGATCCTTCCTATAACATGAGATGTGATATCCAATTCCTTCCCATTCCAAACCTGAGACCCTTCCTATTGGATGAGATGTGATATCCAACTCCTTCCCATTCCAACCCTGAGACCCTTCCTATAGCATGAGATGTGATGTCTCAATGCTTCTAATACCAAACCTGAGATCCTTCCTTATAACATGAGATGTGATATCCAACTCCTTCCATTCCAATCCTGAGACCCGTCCTATAGCATGAGATGTGATATCTCAATGCTTATACCAAACCTGAGACCCTTCCTATAGCATGAGATGTGATATCCAACTGCTTCCCATTCCAATCCTGAGACCCTTCCTATAGCATGAGATGTGATATCTCAATGCTTCTAATACCAAACCTGAGATCCTTCCTCTAACATGAAATGTGATATCCAATTCCTTCCCTTTCCAAACCTAAGAGCCTATCTATAGCATGAGATGTGATATCCAAGTCCTTCACATTCCAACCCTTAGACCCTTCCTACAGCATGCAATATGATATCTCAATGATTCTAATAACAAACCTGAGACCCGTCCTATAACATGAGATGGGATATCCAACTCCTTCCCATTCCAATCCTGAGACACTTCCGATAGCAGAGATGTGATATCTCAATGCTTATACCAAACCTGAGACCCTTCCTATAACGAGATGTGATATCCAAATCCTTCCCGTTCCAAACCTGAGACCCTTCCTTTAGCATGAGATGTGATATCCAGCTCCTTCCCATTCCAATCCTGAGACACTTCCGATAGCATGAGATGTGATATCTCAATGCTTCTAATATCAAAACTGAGACCCTCCCTATAGCATGATATGTGATATCTAAGTCCTTCCCATTCCAATCCTGAGAACCTCCCTATAGCATGAGATGTGATCTCCAACTCCTTCCCATTCCAATCCTGAGACCCTTCCTATAGCATGAGATATGATATCTCAATACTTCTAATACCAAACGTGAGATCCTTCCGATAACATGAGATGTGATATCCAAATCCTTCCCCTTCCAAACCTGAGACCCTCCCTTTAGCATGAGATGTGATATCCAACTCCTTCCTATTCCAATCCTGAGACTCTTCTGATAGCATGAGATGTGATATCTCAATGCTTCTAATACCAAACCTGAGATCCTTCCGATAGCATGAGATGTGATATCTCAATGCTTATAATACCAAACCTGAGATCCTTCCTATAACATGAGATGTGATATCCAAATCCTTCCCCTTCCAAACCTGAGACCCTCCCTTTAGCATGAGATGTGATATCCAACTCCTTCCCATTCCAATCCTGAGACCCTTCCGATATCATGAGATGTGATATCTCAAAGCTTCTAATATCAAACTTGAGACCCTCCCTATAGCGTGAGATGTGATATCCAAGTCCTTCCCATTCCAATCCTGAGACCCTTCCTATAGCATGAGATGTGATATCTCAATGCTTCTAATACCAAACCTGAGACCCTTCCTATAACATGAGATGGGAATATCCAACTCCTTCCCATTCCAATCCTGAGACCCTTCCGATAGCAGAGATGTGATATCTCAATGCTTATACCAAACCTGAGATCCTTCCTATAACATGAGATGTCCTGAGACACTTCCTATAGCATGAGATGTGATATCTCACTGCTTATACCAAACCTGAGACCCTTCCCATAGCATGAGATGTGATATCCAAGTCCTTCCCATTCCAATCCTGAGACACTTCCTATAGCATGAGATGTGATATCTCAATGCTTCTAATACCAAACCTGAGACTCTTCCTATAACATGAGATGGGGAATCCAACTCCTTCCCATTCCAATCCTGAGACCCTTTTGATAGCAGAGATGTGATATCTCAATGTTTATACCAAACCTGAGACCCTTCCTTCGGCATGAGTTGTCATATTCAACTCCTTCCCATTCCAATCCTGAGACCCTTCCTATAGCATGAGATGTGATATCCAACTCCTTCCCATTCCAATCCTGAGACCCTTCCTATAGCATGAGATGTGATGTCTCAATGCTTCTAATACCAAACCTGATATCCTTCCTATAACATGAGATGTGATATCCAACTCCTTCCATTCCAATCCTGAGACCCTTCCTATAGCATGAGATGTGATATCTCAATGGTTCTACCAAACCTGAGACCCTTCCTATAGCATGAGATGTGATATCCAACTCCTTCCCATTCCAATCCTGAGACCCTTCCTATAGCCTGAGATGTGATATCTCAATGCCCCTAATACCAAACCTGAGATCCTTCCTCTAACATGAAATGTGATATCCAACTCCTTCACTTTCCAAACCTGAGAGCCTATCTATAGCATGAGATGTGAGATCTAAGTCCTTCCCATTCCAATCCTTAGACCCTTCCTACATCATGCAATATGATATCTCAATGATTCTAATAAAAAACCTGAGACCCGTCCTATAACATGAGATGGGATATTCAACTCCTTCCCATTCCAATCCTGAGACACTTCCGATAGAAGAGATGTGATATCTCAATGTTTATACCAAACCTGAGACCCTTCCTATAACATGAGATGTGATATCCAACTCCTTCCCGTTCCAAACCTGAGACCCTTCCTTTAGCATGAGATGGATGGATGAGATATCCAGCTCCTTCCCATTCCAATCCTGAGACACTTCCGATAGCATGAGATGTGATATCTCAATGCTTCTAATATCAAAACCGAGACCCTCCCTATAGCATGATATGTGATATCTAAGTCCTTCCCATTCCAATCCTGAGAGCCTTCCTATAGCATGAGATGTGATACCTCAATGCTTCTACCAAACCTGAGACCCTTCCTTTAGCATGAGATGTGATATCCAACTCCTTCCCATTCCAATCCTGAGACCCTTCCTATAGCATGAGATGTGATATCTCAATACTTCTAATACCAAACCTGAGATCCTTCCACTAACATGAAATGTGATATCCAACTCCTTCCCTTTCCAAATCTTAGACCCTTCCTACAGCATGCAATATGATATCTCAATGATTCTAATAACAAACCTGAGACCCGTCCTATAGCATGAGATATGATATCCAAGTCCTTCCCATTCCAATCCTGAGACCCTTCCTATAACATGAAATGTGATATCCAACTCCTTCCCATTCCAACCTGAGACCCTTCCTATAGCATGAGATGGGATATCCAACTTCTTCCAAATCCAATACTGATACCCTTCCGATAGCATGAGATGTGATGTCCCAATGCTTCTACCAAACCTGAGACCCATACTATGGCATGAGATGTGATATCAAACTCCTTCCCATTCCAATCCTGAGACCCTTCCTATAGCTTGAGGTGTGATATCCAACTCCTTCCCATTCCAATTCTGAGACCCTTCTTATACCATGAGACTTGATATCTCAATGCTTCTAATACCAAACCTGAGACCCGTCCAATAACATGAGATGTGATATCCAAATCCTTCCCCTTCCAAACCTTAGACCCTTCCTTTATCATGAGATGTGGTATCCAACTCCTTCCCATTCCAATCCTGAGACCCTTCCTTTAGCATGAGATGGGATATCTCAATGCTTATACCAAATCTGAGACCCTTCCTATAACATGAGATGGGATATCCAACTCCTTCCCATTCCAATCCTGAGACCCTTCCGATAGCAGAGATGTGATATCTCAATGCTTATACCAAACCTGAGACCCTTCCTATGGCCTGAGATGTCATATACAACTCCTTCCCATTCCAATCCTGAGACCCTTCCTTTAGCATGAGATGTGATATCTCAATGCTTATACCAAATCTGAGACTCTTCCTATAGCATGAGATGTGATATCCAAATCCTTCCCATTCCAATCCTGAGACCCTTCCTATAGCATGAGATGTGATATCTCAATGCTTATACCAAACCTGAGAGCCTACAATCCTGAGACCCTTCCTTTAGCATGAGATGTGATATCTCAAAGCTTATACCAAATCTGAGACCCTTCCTATAGCATGAGATGTGATATCCAAGTCCATCCCATTCCAATCCTTAGACCCTTCCTACAGCATGCGATGTGATATCTCAATGATTCTAATACCAAACCAGAGACTCTTACTATAACATGAGATGGGATATCCAACTCCTTCCCATTCCAATCCTGAGCCGCTTCCGATAGCAGAGATGTGATATCTCAATGCTTATACCAAACCTGAGACCCTTCCTATAACATGAGATGTGATATCCAACTCCTTCCCGTTCCAAACCTGAGACACTAACTATAGCATATGTGATATCCAAATCCTTCCCATTCCAAACATGAGACCCTTCCTATAGCAAGAAAGTAATATCCAACTCCTACCCATTCCAATCCTGAGACCCTTCCTATAGCAAGAGATGTGATATCCAAATCCTTCCCATTCCAATCCTGAGACCCTTCCTATAACATGAGATGTGATATCCAACTCCTTCCCATTCCAACCTGAGACACTTCCTATAGCATGAGAAGGGATATCCAACTCCTTCCCAATCCAATCCTGAGACCCTTCCGATAGCAGAGATGTGATATCTCAATGCTTATACCAAACCTGAGACCCTTCCTATGGCATGAGATGTGATATCCAACTCCTTGCCATTCAAATCCTGAGACCCTTCCTATAGCATGAGAAGGGATATCCAACTCCTTCCCAATCCAATCCTGAGACCCTTCCGATAGCAGAGACGTGATATCTCAATGCTTCTACCAAACCTGAGACCCTTCCTTTAGCATGAGATGTAATATCCAAATCCTTCACATTCCAATCCTGAGACCCTTCCTATAGCATGAGATGTGATATCTCAATGCTTCTAATACCAAACCTGAGACCCTTCCTATAACATGAGATGGGATATCCAACTCCTTCCCATTCCAATCCTGAGACCATTCCGATAGCAGAGATGTGATATCTCAATGCTTATACCAAACCTGAGAACCTTCCTATGGCCTGAGATGTCATATACAACTCCTTCCCATTCCAATCCTGAGACCCTTCCTTTAGCATGAGATGTGATATCTCAATGCTTATACCAAATCTGAGACCCTTCCTATAGCATGAGATGTGATATCCAAGTCCATCCCATTCCAAACCTGAGACACTAACTATAGCATTTGTGATATCCAACTCCTTCCCATTCCAAACATGAGACCCTTCCTATAGCAAGAAAGTAATATCCAACTCCTACCCATTCCAATCCTGAGACCCTTCCTATAGCAAGAGATGTGATATCCAAATCCTTCCCATTCCAATCCTGAGACCCTTCCTATAACATGAGATGTGATATCCAACTCCTTCCCATTCCAACCTGAGACACTTCCTATAGCATGAGAAGGGATATCCAACTCCTTCCCAATCCAATCCTGAGACCCTTCCGATAGCAGAGATGTGATATCTCAATGCTTATACCAAACCTGAGACCCTTCCTATGGCATGAGATGTGATATCCAACTCCTTGCCATTCAAATCCCGAGACCCTTCCTATAGCATGAGATGTGATATCTCTATGCTTCTAATACCAAACCTGAGACCCTTCCTATAACATGAGATGGGATATCCAACTCCTTCCCATTCCAATCCTGAGACCCTTCCGATAGCAGAGATGTGATATCTCAATGCTTATACCAAACCTGAGAACCTTCCTATGGCCTGAGATGTCATATACAACTCCTTCCCATTCCAATCCTGAGACCCTTCCTTTAGCATGAGATGTGATATCTCAATGCTTATACCAAATCTGAGACCCTTCCTATAGCATGAGATGTGATATCCAATTCCTTCCCATTCCAATCCTGAGACCCTTCCTATAGCATGAGATGTGATATCTCAATGCTTATACCAAACCTGAGAGCCTACCTATAGCATGAGATGTGATATCCAAGTCCATCCCATTCCAATCCTTAGACCCTTCCTACAGCATGCGATGTGATATCTCAATGATTCTAATACCAAACCAGAGACTCTTCCTATAACATGAGATGGGATATCCAACTCCTTCCCATTCCAATCCTGAGCCGCTTCTGATAGCAGAGATGTGATATCTCAATGCTTATACCAAACCTGAGACCCTTCCTATAACATGAGATGTGATATCCAACTCCTTCCCGTTCCAAACCTGAGACACTAACTATAGCATATGTGATATCCAACTCCTTCCCATTCCAAACATGAGACCTTTCCTATAGCAAGAAAGTAATATCCAACTCCTACCCATTCCAATCCTGAGACCCTTCCTATAGCAAGAGATGTGATATCCAAATCCTTCCCATTCCAATCCTGAGACCCTTCCTATAACATGAGATGTGATATCCAACTCCTTCCCATTCCAACCTGAGACACTTCCTATAGCATGAGAAGGGATATCCAACTCCTTCCCAATCCAATCCTGAGACCCTTCCGATAGCAGAGATGTGATATCTCAATGCTTATACCAAACCTGAGACCCTTCCTATGGCATGAGATGTGATATCCAACTCCTTGCCATTCAAATCCTGAGACCCTTCCTATAGCATGAGATGTGATATCTCTATGCTTCTAATACCAAACCTGAGACCCTTCCTATAACATGAGATGGGATATCCAACTCCTTCCCATTCCAATCCTGAGACCCTTCCGATAGCAGAGATGTGATATCTCAATGCTTATACCAAACCTGAGAACCTTCCTATGGCCTGAGATGTCATATACAACTCCTTCCCATTCCAATCCTGAGACCCTTCCTTTAGCATGAGATGTGATATCTCAATGCTTATACCAAATCTGAGACCCTTCCTATAGCATGAGATGTGATATCCAATTCCTTCCCATTCCAATCCTGAGACCCTTCCTATAGCATGAGATGTGATATCTCAATGCTTATACCAAACCTGAGAGCCTACCTATAGCATGAGATGTGATATCCAAGTCCATCCCATTCCAATCCTTAGACCCTTCCTACAGCATGCGATGTGATATCTCAATGATTCTAATACCAAACCAGAGACTCTTCCTATAACATGAGATGGGATATCCAACTCCTTCCCATTCCAATCCTGAGCCGCTTCTGATAGCAGAGATGTGATATCTCAATGCTTATACCAAACCTGAGACCCTTCCTATAACATGAGATGTGATATCCAACTCCTTCCCGTTCCAAACCTGAGACACTAACTATAGCATATGTGATATCCAACTCCTTCCCATTCCAAACATGAGACCCTTCCTATAGCAAGAAAGTAATATCCAACTCCTACCCATTCCAATCCTGAGACCCTTCCTATAGCAAGAGATGTGATATCCAAATCCTTCCCATTCCAATCCTGAGACCCTTCCTATAACATGAGATGTGATATCCAACTCCTTCCCATTCCAACCTGAGACACTTCCTATAGCATGAGAAGGGATATCCAACTCCTTCCCAATCCAATCCTGAGACCCTTCCGATAGCAGAGATGTGATATCTCAATGCTTATACCAAACCTGAGACCCTTCCTATGGCATGAGATGTGATATCCAACTCCTTGCCATTCAAATCCTGAGACCCTTCCTATAGCATGAGATGTGATATCTCTATGCTTCTAATACCAAACCTGAGACCCTTCCTATAACATGAGATGGGATATCCAACTCCTTCCCATTCCAATCCTGAGACCCTTCCGATAGCAGAGATGTGATATCTCAATGCTTATACCAAACCTGAGAACCTTCCTATGGCCTGAGATGTCATATACAACTCCTTCCCATTCCAATCCTGAGACCCTTCCTTTAGCATGAGATGTGATATCTCAATGCTTATACCAAATCTGAGACCCTTCCTATAGCATGAGATGTGATATCCAATTCCTTCCCATTCCAATCCTGAGACCCTTCCTATAGCATGAGATGTGATATCTCAATGCTTATACCAAACCACCTGAGAGCCTACCTATAGCATGAGATGTGATATCCAAGTCCATCCCATTCCAATCCTTAGACCCTTCCTACAGCATGCGATGTGATATCTCAATGATTCTAATACCAAACCAGAGACTCTTCCTATAACATGAGATGGGATATCCAACTCCTTCCCATTCCAATCCTGAGCCGCTTCCGATAGCAGAGATGTGATATCTCAATGCTTATACCAAACCTGAGACCCTTCCTATAACATGAGATGTGATATCCAACTCCTTCCCGTTGCAAACCTGAGACACTAACTATAGCATATGTGATATCCAACTCCTTCCCATTACAAACATGAGACCCCTCCTATAGCAAGAAAGTAATATCCAACTCCTACCCATTCCAATCCTGAGACCCTTCCTATAGCAAGAGATGTGATATCCAAATCCTTCCCATTCCAATCCTGAGACCCTTCCTATAACATGAATGAGATGTGATATCCAACTCCTTCCCATTCCAACCTGAGACACTTCCTATAGCATGAGAAGGGATATCCAACTCCTTCCCAATCCAAACCTGAGACCCTTCCGATAGCAGAGATGTGATATCTCAATGCTTATACCAAACCTGAGACCCTTCCTATGGCATGAGATGTGATATCCAACTCCTTCCCAATCCAATCCTGAGACCCTTCCGATAGCAGAGGCGTGATATCTCAATGCTTCTACCAAACCTGAGACCCTTCCTTTAGCATGAGATGTGATATCCAAATCCTTCACATTCCAATCCTGAGACCCTTCCTATAGCATGAGATGTGATATCTCAATGCTTCTAATATCAAACCTGAGATCCTTCCTATAACATGAGATGTGATATCCAATTCCTTCCCATTCCAAACCTGAGGCCCTTCCTATTGGATGAGATGTGATATCTCAATGCTTATACCAAACCTGAGACCCTTCCTATAGCATGAGATGTGATATCCAACTGCTTCCCATTCCAATCCTGAGACCCTTCCTATAGCATGAGATGTGATATCTCAATGCTTCTAATACCAAACCTGAGATCCTTCCTCTAACATGAAATGTGATATCCAATTCCTTCCCTTTCCAAACCTAAGAGCCTATCTATAGCATGAGATGTGATATCCAAGTCCTTCACATTCCAACCCTTAGACCCTTCCTACAGCATGCAATATGATATCTCAATGATTCTAATAACAAACCTGAGACCCGTCCTATAACATGAGATGGGATATCCAACTCCTTCCCATTCCAATCCTGAGACACTTCCGATAGCAGAGATGTGATATCTCAATGCTTATACCAAACCTGAGACCCTTCCTATAACGAGATGTGATATCCAAATCCTTCCCGTTCCAAACCTGAGACCCTTCCTTTAGCATGAGATGTGATATCCAGCTCCTTCCCATTCCAATCCTGAGACACTTCCGATAGCATGAGATGTGATATCTCAATGCTTCTAATATCAAAACTGAGACCCTCCCTATAGCATGATATGTGATATCTAAGTCCTTCCCATTCCAATCCTGAGAACCTCCCTATAGCATGAGATGTGATCTCCAACTCCTTCCCATTCCAATCCTGAGACCCTTCCTATAGCATGAGATATGATATCTCAATACTTCTAATACCAAACGTGAGATCCTTCCGATAACATGAGATGTGATATCCAAATCCTTCCCCTTCCAAACCTGAGACCCTCCCTTTAGCATGAGATGTGATATCCAACTCCTTCCTATTCCAATCCTGAGACTCTTCTGATAGCATGAGATGTGATATCTCAATGCTTCTAATACCAAACCTGAGATCCTTCCGATAGCATGAGATGTGATATCTCAATGCTTCTAATACCAAACCTGAGATCCTTCCTATAACATGAGATGTGATATCCAAATCCTTCCCCTTCCAAACCTGAGACCCTCCCTTTAGCATGAGATGTGATATCCAACTCCTTCCCATTCCAATCCTGAGACCCTTCCGATATCATGAGATGTGATATCTCAAAGCTTCTAATATCAAACTTGAGACCCTCCCTATAGCGTGAGATGTGATATCCAAGTCCTTCCCATTCCAATCCTGAGACCCTTCCTATAGCATGAGATGTGATATCTCAATGCTTCTAATACCAAACCTGAGACCCTTCCTATAACATGAGATGGGAATATCCAACTCCTTCCCATTCCAATCCTGAGACCCTTCCGATAGCAGAGATGTGATATCTCAATGCTTATACCAAACCTGAGATCCTTCCTATAACATGAGATGTCCTGAGACACTTCCTATAGCATGAGATGTGATATCTCACTGCTTATACCAAACCTGAGACCCTTCCCATAGCATGAGATGTGATATCCAAGTCCTTCCCATTCCAATCCTGAGACACTTCCTATAGCATGAGATGTGATATCTCAATGCTTCTAATACCAAACCTGAGACTCTTCCTATAACATGAGATGGGGAATCCAACTCCTTCCCATTCCAATCCTGAGACCCTTTTGATAGCAGAGATGTGATATCTCAATGTTTATACCAAACCTGAGACCCTTCCTTCGGCATGAGTTGTCATATTCAACTCTTTCCCATTCCAATCCTGAGACCCTTCCTATAGCATGAGATGTGATATCCAACTCCTTCCCATTCCAATCCTGAGACCCTTCCTATAGCATGAGATGTGATGTCTCAATGCTTCTAATACCAAACCTGATATCCTTCCTATAACATGAGATGTGATATCCAACTCCTTCCATTCCAATCCTGAGACCCTTCCTATAGCATGAGATGTGATATCTCAATGGTTCTACCAAACCTGAGACCCTTCCTATAGCATGAGATGTGATATCCAACTCCTTCCCATTCCAATCCTGAGACCCTTCCTATAGCCTGAGATGTGATATCTCAATGCCCCTAATACCAAACCTGAGATCCTTCCTCTAACATGAAATGTGATATCCAACTCCTTCACTTTCCAAACCTGAGAGCCTATCTATAGCATGAGATGTGAGATCTAAGTCCTTCCCATTCCAATCCTTAGACCCTTCCTACATCATGCAATATGATATCTCAATGATTCTAATAAAAAACCTGAGACCCGTCCTATAACATGAGATGGGATATTCAACTCCTTCCCATTCCAATCCTGAGACACTTCCGATAGAAGAGATGTGATATCTCAATGTTTATACCAAACCTGAGACCCTTCCTATAACATGAGATGTGATATCCAACTCCTTCCCGTTCCAAACCTGAGACCCTTCCTTTAGCATGAGATGGATGGATGAGATATCCAGCTCCTTCCCATTCCAATCCTGAGACACTTCCGATAGCATGAGATGTGATATCTCAATGCTTCTAATATCAAAACCGAGACCCTCCCTATAGCATGATATGTGATATCTAAGTCCTTCCCATTCCAATCCTGAGAGCCTTCCTATAGCATGAGATGTGATACCTCAATGCTTCTACCAAACCTGAGACCCTTCCTTTAGCATGAGATGTGATATCCAACTCCTTCCCATTCCAATCCTGAGACCCTTCCTATAGCATGAGATGTGATATCTCAATACTTCTAATACCAAACCTGAGATCCTTCCACTAACATGAAATGTGATATCCAACTCCTTCCCTTTCCAAATCTTAGACCCTTCCTACAGCACTTGGATATCACATCTCATGCTATAGATAGGCTCTTAGGTTTGGAAAGGGAAGGAGTTGGATATCACATTTCATGTTAGAGGAAGGATCTCAGGTTTTGTATTAGAAGTATTGAGATATCACATCTCATGCTATAGGAAGGGTCTCAGGATTGGAATGGGAAGCAGTTGGATATGACATCTCATGCTATAGGAAGGGTCTCAGGTTTGGTATAAGCATTGAGATATCACATCTCATGCTATAGGACAGGTCTCAGGATTGGAATGGAAGGAGTTGGATATCACATCTCATGTTATAGGAAGGATCTCAGGTTTGGTATTAGAAGCATTGAGACATCACATCTCATGCTATAGGAAGGGTCTCAGGGTTGGAATGGGAAGGAGTTGGATATCACATCTCATCCAATAGGAAGGGTCTCAGGTTTGGAATGGGAAGGAATTGGATATCACATCTCATGTTATAGGAAGGATCTCAGGTTTGGTATTAGAAGCATTGAGATATCACATCTCATGCTATAGGAAGGGTCTCAGGATTGGAATGTGAAGGATTTGGATATCACATCTCATGCTAAAGGAAGGGTCTCAGGTTTGGTAGAAGCATTGAGATATCACGTCGCTGCTATCGGAAGGGTCTCAGGATTGGATTGGGAAGGAGTTGGATATCCCTTCTCATGCTATAGGAAGGGTCTCAGGATTTGAATGGCAAGGAGTTGGATATCACATCTCATGCCATAGGAAGGGTCTCAGGTTTGGTATAAGCATTGAGATATCACATCTCTGCTATCGGAAGGGTCTCAGGATTGGATTGGGAAGGAGTTGGATATCCCTTCTCATGCTATAGGAAGTGTCTCAGGTTGGAATGGGAAGGAGTTGGATATCACATCTCATGTTATAGGAAGGGTCTCAGGATTGGAATGGGAAGGATTTGGATATCACATCTCTTGCTATAGGAAGGGTCTCAGGATTGGAATGGGTAGGAGTTGGATATTACTTTCTTGCTATAGGAAGGGTCTCATGTTTGGAATGGGAAGGAGTTGGATATCACATATGCTATAGTTAGTGTCTCAGGTTTGGAACGGGAAGGAGTTGGATATCACATCTCATGTTATAGGAAGGGTCTCAGGTTTGGTATAAGCATTGAGATATCACATCTCTGCTATCGGAAGCGGCTCAGGATTGGAATGGGAAGGAGTTGGATATCCCATCTCATGTTATAGGAAGAGTCTCTGGTTTGGTATTAGAATCATTGAGATATCACATCGCATGCTGTAGGAAGGGTCTAAGGATTGGAATGGGATGGACTTGGATATCACATCTCATGTTATAGGTAGGCTCTCAGGTTTGGTATAAGCATTGAGATATCACATCTCATGCTATAGGAAGGGTCTCAGGATTGGAATGGGAAGGAATTGGATATCACATCTCAGGCTATAGGAAGCGTCTCAGGATTGGAATGGGAAGGAGTTGGATATCACATCTCATGCTATAGGAAGGGTCTCAGGCTTGGTATAAGCATTGAGATATCACATCTCATGCTATAGGAAGGGTCTCAGGATTGGAATGGAAGGAGTTGGATATCACATCTCATGTTATAGGAAGGATCTCAGGTTTGGTATTAGAAGCATTGAGACATCACATCTCATGCTATAGGAAGGGTCTCAGGATTGGAATGGGAAGGAGTTGGATATCAAATCTCATGCTATAGGAAGGGTCTCAGGATTGGAATGGGAAGGAGTTGAATATGACATCTCATGCCGTAGGAAGGATCTCAGGTTTGGTATAAACATTGAGATATCACATCTCTGCTATCAAAAGGGTCTCAGGATTGGAATTGGAAGGAGTTGGATATCCCATCTCATGTTATAGGAAGAGTCTCAGGTTTGGTATTAGAAGCATTGAGATATCACATCTCATGCTATAGGAAGTGTCTCAGGATTGGAATGGGAAGGACTTGGATATCACATCTCATGCTATAGGTAGGGTCTCAAGTTTGACATTAGAAGCATTGAGATATCACATCTCATGCTATAGGAAGGGTCTGAGGATTGGAATGGGAAGGAGTTGGATATCACATCTCCTGCTATGGGAAGGGTCTCAGGTTTGGTATAAGCAGTGAGATATCACATCTCATGCTATAGGAAGTGTCTCAGGATTGGAATGGGAAGGAGTTGGATATCACATCTCATGTTATAGGAAGGATCTCAGGTGTGGTATAAGCATTGAGATATCACATCTCTGCTATCGGAAGGGTCTCAAGATTGGAATGGGAAGGAGTTGGATATTCCCATCTCATGTTATAGGAAGGGTCTCAGGTTTGGTATTAGAAGCATTGAGATATCACATCTCATGCTATAGGAAGGGTCTCAGGATTGGAATGGGAAGGACTTGGATATCACATCTCATGCTATAGGGAGGGTCTCAAGTTTGATATTAGAAGCTTTGAGATATCACATCTCATGATATCGGAAGGGTCTCAGGATTGGAATGGGAAGGAGTTGGATATCACATCTCATGATAAAGAACGGGTCTAAGGTTTGGAAGGGGAAGGATTTGGATATCACATCTCATGTTATATTACGGGTCTCAGGTTTGGTATTAGAAGCATTGAGATATCAAGTCTCATAGTATAGGAAGGGTCTCAGAATTGGAATGGGAAGGAGTTGGATATCCCATCTCATGTTATAGGAAGAGTCTCTGGTTTGGTAATAGAATCATTGAGATATTCACATCGCATGCTGTAGGAAGGGTCTAAGGATTGGAATGGGATGGACTTGGATATCACATCTCATGCTATAGGTAGGCTCTCAGGTTTGGTATAAGCATTGAGATATCACATCTCATGCTATAGGAAGGGTCTCAGAATTGGAATGGGAAGGAGTTGGATATCACATCTCAAGCTATAGGAAGGGTCTCAGTATTGGAATGGGAAGGACTTGGATATCACGTCTCATGCTATAGGAAGGCTCTCAGGTTTGGAAGGGGAAAGAGTTGGATATCTCATTTCATGTTAGAGGTAGGATCTCAGGTTTGGTATTAGAGGCATTGAGATATCACATCTCATGCTATCAGAAGGGTCTCAGGAATGGAATGGGAAGGATTTGGATATCACATCTCATGTTATAGGAAGGATCTCAGGTTTGGTATTAGAAGCATTGAGATATCACATCTCATGCTATCGGAAGGATCTCAGGTTTGGTATTAGAAGCATTGAGATATCACATCTCATGCTATCAGAAGAGTCTCAGGATTGGAATAGGAAGGAGTTGGATATCACATTTCATGCTAAAGGGAGGGTCTCAGGTTTGGAAGGGGAAGGATTTGGATATCACATCTCATGTTATCGGAAGGATCTCACGTTTGGTATTAGAAGTATTGAGATATCATATCTCATGCTATAGGAAGGGTCTCAGGATTGGAATGGGAAGGAGTTGGATATCACATCTCATGATATAGGGAGGGTCTCAGGATTGGAATGGGAAGGACTTAGATATCACATATCATGCTATAGGGAGGGTCTCAGTTTTGATATAAGAAGCATTGAGATATCACATCTCATGCTATCGGAAGTGTCTCAGGATTGGAATGGGAAGGAGCTGGATATCACATCTCATGCTAAAGGAAGGGTCTCAGGTTTGGAACGAGAAGGATTTGGATATCACATCTCATGTTATAGGAAGGGTCTCAGGTTTGGTATAAGCATTGAGATATCACATCTCTGCTATCGGAAGTGTCTCAGGATTGGAATGGGAAGGAGTTGGATATCCCATCTCATGTTATAGGACGGGTCTCAGGTTTGTTATTAGAATCATTGAGATATCATATTGCATGCTGTAGGAAGGGTCTAAGGGTTGGAATGTGAAGGACTTGGATATCACATCTCATGCTATAGATAGGCTCTTAGGTTTGGAAAGGGAAGGAGTTGGATATCACATTTCATGTTAGAGGAAGGATCTCAGGTTTGGTATTAGAAGCATTGAGATATCACATCTCATGCTATAGGAAGGGTCTCAGGATTGGAATGGGAAGCAGTTGGATATCACATCTCATGCTATAGGAAGCGTCTCAGGTTTGGTATAAGCATTGAGATATCACATCTCATGCTATAGGACGGGTCTCAGGATTCGAATGGAAGGAGTTGGATATCACATCTCATGTTATAGGAAGGATCTCAGGTTTGGTATTAGAAGCATTGAGACATCACATCTCATGCTATAGGAAGGGTCTCAGGGTTGGAATGGGAAGGAGTTGGATATCACATCTCATCCAATAGGAAGGGTCTCAGGTTTGGAATGGGAAGGAATTGGATATCACATCTCATGTTATAGGAAGGATCTCAGGTTTGGTATTAGAAGCATTGAGATATCACATCTCATGCTATAGGAAGGGTCTCAGGATTGGAATGTGAAGGATTTGGATATCACATCTCATGCTAAAGGAAGGGTCTCAGGTTTGGTAGAAGCATTGAGATATCACGTCGCTGCTATCGGAAGGGTCTCAGGATTGGATTGGGAAGGAGTTGGATATCCCTTCTCATGCTATAGGAAGGGTCTCAGGATTTGAATGGCAAGGAGTTGGATATCACATCTCATGCCATAGGAAGGGTCTCAGGTTTGGTATAAGCATTGAGATATCACATCTCTGCTATAGGAAGGGTCTCAGGATTGGATTGGGAAGGAGTTGGATATCCCTTCTCATGCTATAGGAAGTGTCTCAGGTTGGAATGGGAAGGAGTTGGATATCACATCTCATGTTATAGGAAGGGTCTCAGGATTGGAATGGGAAGGATTTGGATATCACATCTCTTGCTATAGGAAGGGTCTCAGGATTGGAATGGGTAGGAGTTGGATATTACTTTCTTGCTATAGGAAGGGTCTCATGTTTGGAATGGGAAGGAGTTGGATATCACATATGCTATAGTTAGTGTCTCAGGTTTGGAACGGGAAGGAGTTGGATATCACATCTCATGTTATAGGAAGGGTCTCAGGTTTGGTATAAGCATTGAGATATCACATCTCTGCTATCGGAAGCGGCTCAGGATTGGAATGGGAAGGAGTTGGATATCCCATCTCATGTTATAGGAAGAGTCTCTGGTTTGGTATTAGAATCATTGAGATATCACATCGCATGCTGTAGGAAGGGTCTAAGGATTGGAATGGGATGGACTTGGATATCACATCTCATGTTATAGGTAGGCTCTCAGGTTTGGTATAAGCATTGAGATATCACATCTCATGCTATAGGAAGGGTCTCAGGATTGGAATGGGAAGGAATTGGATATCACATCTCAGGCTATAGGAAGGGTCTCAGGATTGGAATGGGAAGTAGTTGGATATCACATCTCATGCTATAGGAAGGGTCTCAGGTTTGGTATAAGCATTGATATATCACATCTCATGCTATAGGAAGGGTCTCAGGATTGGAATGGAAGGAGTTGGATATCACATCTCATGTTATAGGAAGGATCTCAGGTTTGATATTAGAAGCATTGAGACATCACATCTCATGCTATAGGAAGGGTCTCAGGATTGGAATGGGAAGGAGTTGGATATCAAATCTCATGCTATAGGAAGGGTCTCAGGATTGGAATGGGAAGGAGTTGAATATGACATCTCATGCCGTAGGAAGGGTCTCAGGTTTGGTATAAACATTGAGATATCACATCTCTGCTATCAAAAGGGTCTCAGGATTGGAATTGGAAGGAGTTGGATATCCCATCTCATGTTATAGGAAGAGTCTCAGGTTTGGTATTAGAAGCATTGAGATATCACATCTCATGCTATAGGAAGTGTCTCAGGATTGGAATGGGAAGGACTTGGATATCACATCTCATGCTATAGGTAGGGTCTCAAGTTTGACATTAGAAGCATTGAGATATCACATCTCATGCTATAGGAAGGGTCTGAGGATTGGAATGGGAAGGAGTTGGATATCACATCTGCTATGGGAAGGGTCTCAGGTTTGGTATAAGCAGTGAGATATCACATCTCATGCTATAGGAAGTGTCTCAGGATTGGAATGGGAAGGAGTTGGATATCACATCTCATGTTATAGGAAGGATCTCAGGTGTGGTATAAGCATTGAGATATCACATCTCTGCTATCGGAAGGGTCTGAAGATTGGAATGGGAAGGAGTTGGATATTCCCATCTCATGTTATAGGAAGGGTCTCAGGTTTGGTATTAGAAGCATTGAGATATCACATCTCATGCTATAGGAAGGGTCTCAGGATTGGAATGGGAAGGACTTGGATATCACATCTCATGCTATAGGGAGGGTCTAAGGTTTGGAAGGGGAAGGATTTGGATATCACATCTCATGTTATATTACGGGTCTCAGGTTTGGTATTAGAAGCATTGAGATATCAAGTCTCATAGTATAGGAAGGGTCTCAGAATTGGAATGGGAAGGAGTTGGATATCCCATCTCATGTTATAGGAAGAGTCTCTGGTTTGGTATTAGAATCATTGAGATATCACATCGCATGCTGTAGGAAGGGTCTAAGGATTGGAATGGGATGGACTTGGATACCACATCTCATGCTATAGGTAGGCTCTCAGGTTTGGTATAAGCATTGAGATATCACATCTCATGCTATAGGAAGGGTCTCAGAATTGGAATGGGAAGGAGTTGGATATCACATCTCAAGCTATAGGAAGGGTCTCAGTATTGGAATGGGAAGGACTTGGATATCACATCTCATGCTATAGGAAGGCTCTCAGGTTTGGAAGGGGAAAGAGTTGGATATCTCATTTCATGTTAGAGGTAGGATCTCAGGTTTGGTATTAGAGGCATTGAGATATCACATCTCATGCTATCAGAAGGGTCTCAGGAATGGAATGGGAAGGAGTTAGATATCACATCTCATGCTAAAGGGAGGGTCTCAGGTTTGGAAGGGGAAGAATTTTTATATCACATCTCATGTTATAGGAAGGATCTCAGGTTTGGTATTAGAAGCATTGAGATATCACATCTCATGCTATCGGAAGGATCTCAGGTTTGGTATTAGAAGCATTGAGATATCACATCTCATGCTATCAGAAGAGTCTCAGGATTGGAATAGGAAGGAGTTGGATATCACATTTCATGCTAAAGGGAGGGTCTCAGGTTTGGAAGGGGAAGGATTTGGATATCACATCTCATGTTATCGGAAGGATCTCACGTTTGGTATTAGAAGTATTGAGATATCATATCTCATGCTATAGGAAGGGTCTCAGGATTGGAATGGGAAGGAGTTGGATATCACATCTCATGCTATAGGGAGGGTCTCAGGATTGGAATGGGAAGGACTTAGATATCACATATCATGCTATAGGGAGGGTCTCAGTTTTGATATTAGAAGCATTGAGATATCACATCTCATGCTATCGGAAGTGTCTCAGGATTGGAATGGGAAGGAGCTGGATATCACATCTCATGCTAAAGGAAGGGTCTCAGGTTTGGAACGGGAAGGATTTGGATATCACATCTCATGTTATAGGAAGGGTCTCAGGTTTGGTATAAGCATTGAGATATCACATCTCTGCTATCGGAAGTGTCTCAGGATTGGAATGGGAAGGAGTTGGATATCCCATCTCATGTTATAGGACGGGTCTCAGGTTTGTTATTAGAATCATTGAGATATCATATTGCATGCTGTAGGAAGGGTCTAAGGGTTGGAATGTGAAGGACTTGGATATCACATCTCATGCTATAGATAGGCTCTTAGGTTTGGAAAGGGAAGGAGTTGGATATCACATTTCATGTTAGAGGAAGGATCTCAGGTTTGGTATTAGAAGCATTGAGATATCACATCTCATGCTATAGGAAGGGTCTCAGGATTGGAATGGGAAGCAGTTGGATATCACATCTCATGCTATAGGAAGGGTCTCAGGTTTGGTATAAGCATTGAGATATCACATCTCATGCTATAGGACGGGTCTCAGGATTGGAATGGAAGGAGTTGGATATCACATCTCATGTTATAGGAAGGATCTCAGGTTTGGTATTAGAAGCATTGAGACATCACATCTCATGCTATAGGAAGGGTCTCAGGGTTGGAATGGGAAGGAGTTGGATATCACATCTCATCCAATAGGAAGGGTCTCAGGTTTGGAATGGGAAGGAATTGGATATCACATCTCATGTTATAGGAAGGATCTCAGGTTTGGTATTAGAAGCATTGAGATATCACATCTCATGCTATAGGAAGGGTCTCAGGATTGGAATGTGAAGGATTTGGATATCACATCTCATGCTAAAGGAAGGGTCTCAGGTTTGGTAGAAGCATTGAGATATCACGTCGCTGCTATCGGAAGGGTCTCAGGATTGGATTGGGAAGGAGTTGGATATCCCTTCTCATGCTATAGGAAGGGTCTCAGGATTTGAATGGCAAGGAGTTGGATATCACATCTCATGCCATAGGAAGGGTCTCAGGTTTGGTATAAGCATTGAGATATCACATCTCTGCTATCGGAAGGGTCTCAGGATTGGATTGGGAAGGAGTTGGATATCCCTTCTCATGCTATAGGAAGTGTCTCAGGTTGGAATGGGAAGGAGTTGGATATCACATCTCATGTTATAGGAAGGGTCTCAGGATTGGAATGGAAAGGATTTGGATATCACATCTCTTGCTATAGGAAGGGTCTCAGGATTGGAATGGGTAGGAGTTGGATATTACTTTCTTGCTATAGGAAGGGTCTCATGTTTGGAATGGGAAGGAGTTGGATATCACATATGCTATAGTTAGTGTCTCAGGTTTGGAACGGGAAGGAGTTGGATATCACATCTCATGTTATAGGAAGGGTCTCAGGTTTGGTATAAGCATTGAGATATCACATCTCTGCTATCGGAAGCGGCTCAGGATTGGAATGGGAAGGAGTTGGATATCCCATCTCATGTTATAGGAAGAGTCTCTGGTTTGGTATTAGAATCATTGAGATATTACATAGCATGCTGTAGGAAGGGTCTAAGGATTGGAATGGGATGGACTTGGATATCACATCTCATGTTATAGGTAGGCTCTCAGGTTTGGTATAAGCATTGAGATATCACATCTCATGCTATAGGAAGGGTCTCAGGATTGGAATGGGAAGGAATTGGATATCACATCTCAGGCTATAGGAAGCGTCTCAGGATTGGAATGGGAAGGAGTTGGATATCACATCTCATGCTATAGGAAGGGTCTCAGGCTTGGTATAAGCATTGAGATATCACATCTCATGCTATAGGAAGCGTCTCAGGATTGGAATGGAAGGAGTTGGATATCACATCTCATGTTATAGGAAGGATCTCAGGTTTGGTATTAGAAGCATTGAGACATCACATCTCATGCTATAGGAAGGGTCTCAGGATTGGAATGGGAAGGAGTTGGATATCAAATCTCATGCTATAGGAAGGGTCTCAGGATTGGAATGGGAAGGAGTTGAATATGACATCTCATGCCGTAGGAAGGGTCTCAGGTTTGGTATAAACATTGAGATATCACATCTCTGCTATCAAAAGGGTCTCAGGATTGGAATTGGAAGGAGTTGGATATCCCATCTCATGTTATAGGAAGAGTCTCAGGTTTGGTATTAGAAGCATTGAGATATCACATCTCATGCTACAGGAAGTGTCTCAGGATTGGAATGGGAAGGACTTGGATATCACATCTCATGCTATAGGTAGGGTCTCAAGTTTGACATTAGAAGCATTGAGATATCACATCTCATGCTATAGGAAGGGTCTGAGGATTGGAATGGGAAGGAGTTGGATATCACATCTCCTGCTATGGGAAGGGTCTCAGGTTTGGTATAAGCAGTGAGATATCACATCTCATGCTATAGGAAGTGTCTCAGGATTGGAATGGGAAGGAGTTGGATATCACATCTCATGTTATAGGAAGGATCTCAGGTGTGGTATAAGCATTGAGATATCACATCTCTGCTATCGGAAGGGTCTCAAGATTGGAATGGGAAGGAGTTGGATATTCCCATCTCATGTTATAGGAAGGGTCTCAGGTTTGGTATTAGAAGCATTGAGATATCACATCTCATGCTATAGGAAGGGTCTCAGGATTGGAATGGGAAGGACTTGGATATCACATCTCATGCTATAGGGAGGGTCTCAAGTTTGATATTAGAAGCTTTGAGATATCACATCTCATGATATCGGAAGGGTCTCAGGATTGGAATGGGAAGGAGTTGGATATCACATCTCATGATAAAGAACGGGTCTAAGGTTTGGAAGGGGAAGGATTTGGATATCACATCTCATGTTATATTACGGGTCTCAGGTTTGGTATTAGAAGCATTGAGATATCAAGTCTCATAGTATAGGAAGGGTCTCAGAATTGGAATGGGAAGGAGTTGGATATCCCATCTCATGTTATAGGAAGAGTCTCTGGTTTGGTAATAGAATCATTGAGATATTCACATCGCATGCTGTAGGAAGGGTCTAAGGATTGGAATGGGATGGACTTGGATATCACATCTCATGCTATAGGTAGGCTCTCAGGTTTGGTATAAGCATTGAGATATCACATCTCATGCTATAGGAAGGGTCTCAGAATTGGAAAGGGAAGGAGTTGGATATCACATCTCAAGCTATAGGAAGGGTCTCAGTATTGGAATGGGAAGGACTTGGATATCACATCTCATGCTATAGGAAGGCTCTCAGGTTTGGAAGGGGAAAGAGTTGGATATCTCATTTCATGTTAGAGGTAGGATCTCAGGTTTGGTATTAGAGGCATTGAGATATCACATCTCATGCTATCAGAAGGGTCTCAGGAATGGAATGGGAAGGATTTGGATATCACATCTCATGTTATAGGAAGGATCTCAGGTTTGGTATTAGAAGCATTGAGATATCACATCTCATGCTATCGGAAGGATCTCAGGTTTGGTATTAGAAGCATTGAGATATCACATCTCATGCTATCAGAAGAGTCTCAGGATTGGAATAGGAAGGAGTTGGATATCACATTTCATGCTAAAGGGAGGGTCTCAGGTTTGGAAGGGGAAGGATTTGGATATCACATCTCATGTTATCGGAAGGATCTCACGTTTGGTATTAGAAGTATTGAGATATCATATCTCATGCTATAGGAAGGGTCTCAGGATTGGAATGGGAAGGAGTTGGATATCACATCTCATGATATAGGGAGGGTCTCAGGATTGGAATGGGAAGGACTTAGATATCACATATCATGCTATAGGGAGGGTCTCAGTTTTGATATTAGAAGCATTGAGATATCACATCTCATGCTATCGGAAGTGTCTCAGGATTGGAATGGGAAGGAGCTGGATATCACATCTCATGCTAAAGGAAGGGTCTCAGGTTTGGAACGAGAAGGATTTGGATATCACATCTCATGTTATAGGAAGGGTCTCAGGTTTGGTATAAGCATTGAGATATCACATCTCTGCTATCGGAAGTGTCTCAGGATTGGAATGGGAAGGAGTTGGATATCCCATCTCATGTTATAGGACGGGTCTCAGGTTTGTTATTAGAATCATTGAGATATCATATTGCATGCTGTAGGAAGGGTCTAAGGGTTGGAATGTGAAGGACTTGGATATCACATCTCATGCTATAGATAGGCTCTTAGGTTTGGAAAGGGAAGGAGTTGGATATCACATTTCATGTTAGAGGAAGGATCTCAGGTTTGGTATTAGAAGCATTGAGATATCACATCTCATGCTATAGGAAGGGTCTCAGGATTGGAATGGGAAGCAGTTGGATATCACATCTCATGCTATAGGAAGCGTCTCAGGTTTGGTATAAGCATTGAGATATCACATCTCATGCTATAGGACGGGTCTCAGGATTCGAATGGAAGGAGTTGGATATCACATCTCATGTTATAGGAAGGATCTCAGGTTTGGTATTAGAAGCATTGAGACATCACATCTCATGCTATAGGAAGGGTCTCAGGGTTGGAATGGGAAGGAGTTGGATATCACATCTCATCCAATAGGAAGGGTCTCAGGTTTGGAATGGGAAGGAATTGGATATCACATCTCATGTTATAGGAAGGATCTCAGGTTTGGTATTAGAAGCATTGAGATATCACATCTCATGCTATAGGAAGGGTCTCAGGATTGGAATGTGAAGGATTTGGATATCACATCTCATGCTAAAGGAAGGGTCTCAGGTTTGGTATTAGAAGCATTGAGATATCACATCTCATGCTATCAGAAGAGTCTCAGGATTGGAATAGGAAGGAGTTGGATATCACATTTCATGCTAAAGGGAGGGTCTCAGGTTTGGAAGGGGAAGGATTTGGATATCACATCTCATGTTATCGGAAGGATCTCACGTTTGGTATTAGAAGTATTGAGATATCATATCTCATGCTATAGGAAGGGTCTCAGGATTGGAATGGGAAGGAGTTGGATATCACATCTCATGATATAGGGAGGGTCTCAGGATTGGAATGGGAAGGACTTAGATATCACATATCATGCTATAGGGAGGGTCTCAGTTTTGATATTAGAAGCATTGAGATATCACATCTCATGCTATCGGAAGTGTCTCAGGATTGGAATGGGAAGGAGCTGGATATCACATCTCATGCTAAAGGAAGGGTCTCAGGTTTGGAACGAGAAGGATTTGGATATCACATCTCATGTTATAGGAAGGGTCTCAGGTTTGGTATAAGCATTGAGATATCACATCTCTGCTATCGGAAGTGTCTCAGGATTGGAATGGGAAGGAGTTGGATATCCCATCTCATGTTATAGGACGGGTCTCAGGTTTGTTATTAGAATCATTGAGATATCATATTGCATGCTGTAGGAAGGGTCTAAGGGTTGGAATGTGAAGGACTTGGATATCACATCTCATGCTATAGATAGGCTCTTAGGTTTGGAAAGGGAAGGAGTTGGATATCACATTTCATGTTAGAGGAAGGATCTCAGGTTTGGTATTAGAAGCATTGAGATATCACATCTCATGCTATAGGAAGGGTCTCAGGATTGGAATGGGAAGCAGTTGGATATCACATCTCATGCTATAGGAAGCGTCTCAGGTTTGGTATAAGCATTGAGATATCACATCTCATGCTATAGGACGGGTCTCAGGATTCGAATGGAAGGAGTTGGATATCACATCTCATGTTATAGGAAGGATCTCAGGTTTGGTATTAGAAGCATTGAGACATCACATCTCATGCTATAGGAAGGGTCTCAGGGTTGGAATGGGAAGGAGTTGGATATCACATCTCATCCAATAGGAAGGGTCTCAGGTTTGGAATGGGAAGGAATTGGATATCACATCTCATGTTATAGGAAGGATCTCAGGTTTGGTATTAGAAGCATTGAGATATCACATCTCATGCTATAGGAAGGGTCTCAGGATTGGAATGTGAAGGATTTGGATATCACATCTCATGCTAAAGGAAGGGTCTCAGGTTTGGTAGAAGCATTGAGATATCACGTTGCTGCTATCGGAAGGGTCTCAGGATTGGATTGGGAAGGAGTTGGATATCCCTTCTCATGCTATAGGAAGGGTCTCAGGATTTGAATGGCAAGGAGTTGGATATCACATCTCATGCCATAGGAAGGGTCTCAGGTTTGGTATAAGCATTGAGATATCACATCTCTGCTATCGGAAGGGTCTCAGGATTGGATTGGGAAGGAGTTGGATATCCCTTCTCATGCTATAGGAAGTGTCTCAGGTTGGAATGGGAAGGAGTTGGATATCACATCTCATGTTATAGGAAGGGTCTCAGGATTGGAATGGGAAGGATTTGGATATCACATCTCTTGCTATAGGAAGGGTCTCAGGATTGGAATGGGTAGGAGTTGGATATTACTTTCTTGCTATAGGAAGGGTCTCATGTTTGGAATGGGAAGGAGTTGGATATCACATATGCTATAGTTAGTGTCTCAGGTTTGGAACGGGAAGGAGTTGGATATCACATCTCATGTTATAGGAAGGGTCTCAGGTTTGGTATAAGCATTGAGATATCACATCTCTGCTATCGGAAGCGGCTCAGGATTGGAATGGGAAGGAGTTGGATATCCCATCTCATGTTATAGGAAGAGTCTCTGGTTTGGTATTAGAATCATTGAGATATCACATCGCATGCTGTAGGAAGGGTCTAAGGATTGGAATGGGATGGACTTGGATATCACATCTCATGTTATAGGTAGGCTCTCAGGTTTGGTATAAGCATTGAGATATCACATCTCATGCTATAGGAAGGGTCTCAGGATTGGAATGGGAAGGAATTGGATATCACATCTCAGGCTATAGGAAGGGTCTCAGGATTGGAATGGGAAGTAGTTGGATATCACATCTCATGCTATAGGAAGGGTCTCAGGTTTGGTATAAGCATTGATATATCACATCTCATGCTATAGGAAGGGTCTCAGGATTGGAATGGAAGGAGTTGGATATCACATCTCATGTTATAGGAAGGATCTCAGGTTTGGTATTAGAAGCATTGAGACATCACATCTCATGCTATAGGAAGGGTCTCAGGATTGGAATGGGAAGGAGTTGGATATCAAATCTCATGCTATAGGAAGGGTCTCAGGATTGGAATGGGAAGGAGTTGAATATGACATCTCATGCCGTAGGAAGGGTCTCAGGTTTGGTATAAACATTGAGATATCACATCTCTGCTATCAAAAGGGTCTCAGGATTGGAATTGGAAGGAGTTGGATATCCCATCTCATGTTATAGGAAGAGTCTCAGGTTTGGTATTAGAAGCATTGAGATATCACATCTCATGCTATAGGAAATGTCTCAGGATTGGAATGGGAAGGACTTGGATATCACATCTCATGCTATAGGTAGGGTCTCAAGTTTGACATTAGAAGCATTGAGATATCACATCTCATGCTATAGGAAGGGTCTGAGGATTGGAATGGGAAGGAGTTGGATATCACATCTGCTATGGGAAGGGTCTCAGGTTTGGTATAAGCAGTGAGATATCACATCTCATGCTATAGGAAGTGTCTCAGGATTGGAATGGGAAGGAGTTGGATATCACATCTCATGTTATAGGAAGGATCTCAGGTGTGGTATAAGCATTGAGATATCACATCTCTGCTATCGGAAGGGTCTGAAGATTGGAATGGGAAGGAGTTGGATATTCCCATCTCATGTTATAGGAAGGGTCTCAGGTTTGGTATTAGAAGCATTGAGATATCACATCTCATGCTATAGGAAGGGTCTCAGGATTGGAATGGGAAGGACTTGGATATCACATCTCATGCTATAGGGCGGGTCTCAAGTTTGATATTAGAAGCTTTGAGATATCACATCTCATGATATCGGAAGGGTCTCAGGATTGGAATGGGAAGGAGTTGGATATCACATCTCATGATAAAGGAAGGGTCTAAGGTTTGGAAGGGGAAGGATTTGGATATCACATCTCATGTTATATTACGGGTCTCAGGTTTGGTATTAGAAGCATTGAGATATCAAGTCTCATAGTATAGGAAGGGTCTCAGAATTGGAATGGGAAGGAGTTGGATATCCCATCTCATGTTATAGGAAGAGTCTCTGGTTTGGTATTAGAATCATTGAGATATCACATCGCATGCTGTAGGAAGGGTCTAAGGATTGGAATGGGATGGACTTGGATACCACATCTCATGCTATAGGTAGGCTCTCAGGTTTGGTATAAGCATTGAGATATCACATCTCATGCTATAGGAAGGGTCTCAGAATTGGAATGGGAAGGAGTTGGATATCACATCTCAAGCTATAGGAAGGGTCTCAGTATTGGAATGGGAAGGACTTGGATATCACATCTCATGCTATAGGAAGGCTCTCAGGTTTGGAAGGGGAAAGAGTTGGATATCTCATTTCATGTTAGAGGTAGGATCTCAGGTTTGGTATTAGAGGCATTGAGATATCACATCTCATGCTATCAGAAGGGGCTCAGGAATGGAATGGGAAGGAGTTAGATATCACATCTCATGCTAAAGGGAGGGTCTCAGGTTTGGAAGGGGAAGGATTTGGATATCACATCTCATGTTATAGGAAGGATCTCAGGTTTGGTATTAGAAGCATTGAGATATCACATCTCATGCTATCGGAAGGATCTCAGGTTTGGTATTAGAAGCATTGAGATATCACATCTCATGCTATCAGAAGAGTCTCAGGATTGGAATAGGAAGGAGTTGGATATCACATTTCATGCTAAAGGGAGGGTCTCAGGTTTGGAAGGGGAAGGATTTGGATATCACATCTCATGTTATCGGAAGGATCTCACGTTTGGTATTAGAAGTATTGAGATATCATATCTCATGCTATAGGAAGGGTCTCAGGATTGGAATGGGAAGGAGTTGGATATCACATCTCATGCTATAGGGAGGGTCTCAGGATTGGAATGGGAAGGACTTAGATATCACATATCATGCTATAGGGAGGGTCTCAGTTTTGATATTAGAAGCATTGAGATATCACATCTCATGCTATCGGAAGTGTCTCAGGATTGGAATGGGAAGGAGCTGGATATCACATCTCATGCTAAAGGAAGGGTCTCAGGTTTGGAACGGGAAGGATTTGGATATCACATCTCATGTTATAGGAAGGGTCTCAGGTTTGGTATAAGCATTGAGATATCACATCTCTGCTATCGGAAGTGTCTCAGGATTGGAATGGGAAGGAGTTGGATATCCCATCTCATGTTATAGGACGGGTCTCAGGTTTGTTATTAGAATCATTGAGATATCATATTGCATGCTGTAGGAAGGGTCTAAGGGTTGGAATGTGAAGGACTTGGATATCACATCTCATGCTATAGATAGGCTCTTAGGTTTGGAAAGGGAAGGAGTTGGATATCACATTTCATGTTAGAGGAAGGATCTCAGGTTTGGTATTAGAAGCATTGAGATATCACATCTCATGCTATAGGAAGGGTCTCAGGATTGGAATGGGAAGCAGTTGGATATCACATCTCATGCTATAGGAAGGGTCTCAGGTTTGGTATAAGCATTGAGATATCACATCTCATGCTATAGGACGGGTCTCAGGATTGGAATGGAAGGAGTTGGATATCACATCTCATGTTATAGGAAGGATCTCAGGTTTGGTATTAGAAGCATTGAGACATCACATCTCATGCTATAGGAAGGGTCTCAGGGTTGGAATGGGAAGGAGTTGGATATCACATCTCATCCAATAGGAAGGGTCTCAGGTTTGGAATGGGAAGGAATTGGATATCACATCTCATGTTATAGGAAGGATCTCAGGTTTGGTATTAGAAGCATTGAGATATCACATCTCATGCTATAGGAAGGGTCTCAGGATTGGAATGTGAAGGATTTGGATATCACATCTCATGCTAAAGGAAGGGTCTCAGGTTTGGTAGAAGCATTGAGATATCACGTCGCTGCTATCGGAAGGGTCTCAGGATTGGATTGGGAAGGAGTTGGATATCCCTTCTCATGCTATAGGAAGGGTCTCAGGATTTGAATGGCAAGGAGTTGGATATCACATCTCATGCCATAGGAAGGGTCTCAGGTTTGGTATAAGCATTGAGATATCACATCTCTGCTATCGGAAGGGTCTCAGGATTGGATTGGGAAGGAGTTGGATATCCCTTCTCATGCTATAGGAAGTGTCTCAGGTTGGAATGGGAAGGAGTTGGATATCACATCTCATGTTATAGGAAGGGTCTCAGGATTGGAATGGAAAGGATTTGGATATCACATCTCTTGCTATAGGAAGGGTCTCAGGATTGGAATGGGTAGGAGTTGGATATTACTTTCTTGCTATAGGAAGGGTCTCATGTTTGGAATGGGAAGGAGTTGGATATCACATATGCTATAGTTAGTGTCTCAGGTTTGGAACGGGAAGGAGTTGGATATCACATCTCATGTTATAGGAAGGGTCTCAGGTTTGGCATAAGCATTGAGATATCACATCTCTGCTATCGGAAGCGGCTCAGGATTGGAATGGGAAGGAGTTGGATATCCCATCTCATGTTATAGGAAGAGTCTCTGGTTTGGTATTAGAATCATTGAGATATCACATAGCATGCTGTAGGAAGGGTCTAAGGATTGGAATGGGATGGACTTGGATATCACATCTCATGTCATAGGTAGGCTCTCAGGTTTGCTATAAGCATTGAGATATCACATCTCATGCTATAGGAAGGGTCACAGGATTGGAATGGGAAGGAATTGGATATCACATCTCATGCTATAGGAAGGGTCTCAGATTTGGTATAAGCATTGAGATATCACATCTCATGCTAAAGGAAGGTTCTCAGGATTGGAATGGGAAGGAGTTGTATATGACATCTCAGGCCATAGGAAGGTTCTCAGGTTTGGTATAAGCATTGAGATATCACATCTCTGCTATCGGAAAGGTCTCAGGATTGGAATGGGAAGGAGTTGGATATCCCATCTCATGTTATAGGAAGGGTCTCAGGTTTGGTATTAGAAGCATAGAGATATCACATCTCATGCTATAGGAAGGGTCTCAGGATTGGAATGGGAAGGACTTGGATGTCACATCTCATGCTATAGGTAGGGTCTCAAGTTTGATATTAGAAGCATTGAGATAACAAATCTCATGATATCGGAAGGGTCTCAGGATTGGAATGGGAAGGAGTTGGATATCACATCTCATGATAAAGGAAGGGTCTAAGGTTTGGAAGGGGAAGGATTTGGATATCACATCTCATGTTATAGGACGGGTCTCAGGTTTAATATTAGAAGCATTGAGATATCAAGTCTCATGGTATAAGAAGGGTCTCAGAATTGGAATGGGAAGGAGTTGGATATCACACCTCAAGCTATAGGAAGGGTCTCAGGATTGGAATGGGAAGGAGTTTGATATCACATATCATGCCATAGTATGGGTCTCAGGTTTGGTAGAAGCATTGGGATATCACATCTCATGCTATCGGAAGGGTATCAGTATTGGATTTGGAAGAAGTTGGATATCCCATCTCATGCTATAGGAAGGGTCTCAGGTTGGAATGGGAAGGAGTTGGATATCACATTTCGTGTTATAGGAAGGGTCTCAGGATTGGAATGGGAAGGACTTGGATATCATATCTCATGCTATAGGACGGGTCTCAGGTTTGTTATTAGAATCATTGAGATATCATATTGCATGCTGTAGGAAGGGTCTAAGGATTGGAATGGGAAGGACCTGGTTATCACATCTCATGCTATAGAACGGCTCTCAGGTTTGGAAAGGGAAGGAGTTGGATATCACATCTCATGTTATAGGATGGATCTCAGGTTTGGTATTAGAAGTATTGAGATATCACATCTCATGTTATCGGAAGGATCTCAGGTTTGGTATTAGAAGTATTGAGATATCACATCTCATGCTATAGGAAGGGTCTCAGGATTGGAATGGGAAGGAGTTGGATATCACATCTCATGCTAAAGGAAGGGTCTCAGGTTTGGTAGAAGCATTGAGATATCACATCTCATGCTATAGGAAGGGTCTCAGGATTGGAATGGGAAGGAGTTGGATATCACATCTCATGCTATAGGGAGGGTCTCAGGATTGGAATGGGAAGGACTTAGATATCACATATCATGCTATAGGGAGGGTCTCAGTTTTGATATTAGAAGCATTGAGATATCACATCTCATGCTATCGGAAGTGTCTCAGGATTGGAATGGGAAGGAGCTGGATATCACATCTCATGCTAAAGGAAGGGTCTCAGGTTTGGAACGGGAAGGATTTGGATATCACATCTCATGTTATAGGAAGGGTCTCAGGTTTGGTATAAGCATTGAGATATCACAACTCTGCTATCGGAAGTGTCTCAGGATTGGAATGGGAAGGAGTTGGATATCCCATCTCATGTTATAGGACGGGTCTCAGGTTTGTTATTAGAATCATTGAGATATCATATTGCATGCTGTAGGAAGGGTCTAAGGGTTGGAATGTGAAGGACTTGGATATCACATCTCATGCTATAGATAGGCTCTTAGGTTTGGAAAGGGAAGGAGTTGGATATCACATTTCATGTTAGAGGAAGGATCTCAGGTTTGGTATTAGAAGCATTGAGATATCACATCTCATGCTATAGGAAGGGTCTCAGGATTGGAATGGGAAGCAGTTGGATATCACATCTCATGCTATAGGAAGGGTCTCAGGTTTGGTATAAGCATTGAGATATCACATCTCATGCTATAGGACGGGTCTCAGGATTGGAATGGAAGGAGTTGGATATCACATCTCATGTTATAGGAAGGATCTCAGGTTTGGTATTAGAAGCATTGAGACATCACATCTCATGCTATAGGAAGGGTCTCAGGGTTGGAATGGGAAGGAGTTGGATATCACATCTCATCCAATAGGAAGGGTCTCAGGATTGGAATGGGAAGGAATTGGATATCACATCTCATGTTATAGGAAGGATCTCAGGTTTGGTATTAGAAGCATTGAGACATCAAATCTCATGCTATAGGAAGGGTCTCAGGATTGGAATGTGAAGGATTTGGATATCACATCTCATGCTAAAGGAAGGGTCTCAGGTTTGGTAGAAGCAATGAGATATCACGTCGCTGCTATCGGAAGGGTCTCAGGATTGGATTGGGAAGGAGTTGGATATCCCTTCTCATGCTATAGGAAGGGTCTCATGATTTGAATGGCAAGGAGTTGGATATCACATCTCATGCCATAGGAAGGGTCTCAGGTTTGGTATAAGCATTGAGATATCACATCTCTGCTATCGGAAGGGTCTCAGGATTGGATTGGGAAGGAGTCGGATATCCCTTCTCATGCTATAGGAAGTGTCTCAGGTTGGAATGGGAAGGAGTTGGATATCACATCTCATGTTATAGGAAGGGTCTCAGGATTGGAATGGGAAGGATTTGGACATCACATCTCTTGCTATAGGAAGGGTCTCAGGATTGGAATGGGTAGGAGTTGGATATTACTTTCTTGCTATAGGAAGGGTCTCATGTTTGGAATGGGAAGGAGTTGGATATCACATATGCTATAGTTAGTGTCTCAGGTTTGGAACGGGAAGGAGTTGGATATCACATCTCATGTTATAGGAAGGGTCTCAGGTTTGGTATAAGCATTGAGATATCACATCTCTGCTATCGGAAGCGGCTCAGGATTGGAATGGGAAGGAGTTGGATATCCCATCTCATGTTATAGGAAGAGTCTCTGGTTTGGTATTAGAATCATTGAGATATCACATCGCATGCTGTAGGAAGGGTCTAAGGATTGGAATGGGATGGACTTGGATATCACATCTCATGTTATAGGTAGGCTCTCAGGTTTGCTATAAGCATTGAGATATCACATCTCATGCTATAGGAAGGGTCACAGGATTGGAATGGGAAGGAATTGGATATCACATCTCATGCTATAGGAAGGGTCTCAGATTTGGTATAAGCATTGAGATATCACATCTCATGCTAAAGGAAGGGTCTCAGGATTGGAATGGGAAGGAGTTGTATATGACATCTCAGGCCATAGGAAGGTTCTCAGGTTTGGTATAAGCATTGAGATATCACATCTCTGCTATCGGAAAGGTCTCAGGATTGGAATGGGAAGGAGTTGGATATCCCATCTCATGTTATAGGAAGGGTCTCAGGTTTGGTATTAGAAGCATAGAGATATCACATCTCATGCTATAGGAAGGGTCTCAGGATTGGAATGGGAAGGACTTGGATGTCACATCTCATGCTATAGGTAGGGTCTCAAGTTTGATATTAGAAGCATTGAGATAACAAATCTCATGATATCGGAAGGGTCTCAGTATTGGAATGGGAAGGAGTTGGATATCACATCTCATGATAAAGGAAGGGTCTAAGGTTTGGAAGGGGAAGGATTTGGATATCACATCTCATGTTATAGGACGGGTCTCAGGTTTAATATTAGAAGCATTGAGATATCAAGTCTCATGGTATAAGAAGGGTCTCAGAATTGGAATGGGAAGGAGTTGGATATCACACCTCAAGCTATAGGAAGGGTCTCAGGATTGGAATGGGAAGGAGTTTGATATCACATCTCATGCCATAGTATGGGTCTCAGGTTTGGTAGAAGCATTGGGATATCACATCTCATGCTATCGGAAGGGTATCAGTATTGGATTTGGAAGAAGTTGGATATCCCATCTCATGCTATAGGAAGGGTCTCAGGTTGGAATGGGAAGCAGTTGGATATCACATTTCGTGTTATAGGAAGGGTCTCAGGATTGGAATGGGAAGGACTTGGATATCATATCTCATGCTATAGGACGGGTCTCAGGTTTGTTATTAGAATCATTGAGATATCATATTGCATGCTGTAGGAAGGGTCTAAGGATTGGAATGGGAAGGACCTGGTTATCACATCTCATGCTATAGAACGGCTCTCAGGTTTGGAAAGGGAAGGAGTTGGATATCACATCTCATGCTAAAGGAAGGGTCTCAGGTTTGGTAGAAGCATTGAGATATCACATCTCATACTATAGGAAGAGTCTCAGGATTGGAATGGGAAGGACTTAGATATCACATATCATGCTATAGGGAGGGTCTCAGTTTTGATATTAGAAGCATTGAGATATCACATCTCATGCTATCGGAAGTGTCTCAGGATTGGAATGGGAAGGAGCTGGATATCACATCTCATGCTAAAGGAAGGGTCTCAGGTTTGGAACGGGAAGGAGTTGGATATCACATCTCATGTTATAGGAAGGGTCTCAGGTTTGGTATAAACATTGAGATATCACATCTCTGCTATCGGAAGTGTCTCAGGATTGGAATGGGAAGGAGTTGGATATCCCATCTCATGTTATAGGACGGGTCTCAGGTTTGTTATTGGAATCATTGAGATATCATATTGCATGCTGTAGGAAGGGTCTAAGGGTTGGAATGTGAAGGACTTGGATATCACATCTCATGCTATAGATACGCTCTTAGGTTTGGAAAGGGAAGGAGTTGGATCTCATATTTCATGTTAGAGGAAGGATCTCAGGTTTGGTATTAGAAGCATTGAGATATCACATCTCATGCTATAGGAAGGGTCTCAGGATTGGAATGGGAAGGAGTTGGATATCACATCTCATGCTATAGGAAGGGTCTCAGGTTTGGTATAAGCATTGAGATATCACATCTCATGCTATAGGAAGGGTCTCAGGATTGGAATGGAAGGAGTTGGATATCAGATCTCATGTTATAGGAAGGATCTCAGGTTTGGTATTAGAAGCATTGAGACATCACATCTCATGCTATAGGAAGGGTCTCAGGATTGGAATGGGAAGGAGTTGGATATCAAATCTCATGCTATAGGAAGGGTCTCAGGATTGGAATGGGAAGGAGTTGAATATGACATCTCATGCCGTAGGAAGGGTCTCAGGTTTGGTATAAACATTGAGATATCACATCTCTGCTATCAAAAGGGTCTCAGGATTGGAATGGGAAGGAGTTGGATATCCCATCTCATGTTATAGGAAGAGTCTCAAGTTTGGTATTAGAAGCATTGAGATATCACATCTCATGCTATAGGAAGTGTCTCAGGATTGGAATGGGAAGGACTTGGATATCACATCTCATGCTATAGGTAGGGTCTCAAGTTTGACATTAGAAGCATTGAGATATCACATCTCATGCTATAGGAAGGGTCTGAGGATTGGAATGGGAATGAGTTGGATATCACATCTCCTGCTATGGGAAGGGTCTCAGGTTTGGTATAAGCAGTGAGATATCACATCTCATGCTATAGGAAGTGTCTCAGGATTGGAATGGGAAGGAGTTGGATATCACATCTCATGTTATAGGAAGGATCTCAGGTTTGGTATAAGCATTGAGATATCACATCTCTGCTATCGGAAGGGTCTCAAGATTGGAATGGGAAGGAGTTGGATATTCCCATCTCATGTTATAGGAAGGGTCTCAGGTTTGGTATTAGAAGCATTGAGATATCACATCTCATGCTATAGGAAGGGTCTCAGGATTGGAATGGGAAGGACTTGGATATCACATCTCATGCTATAGGGAGGGTCTCAAGTTTGATATTAGAAGCTTTGAGATATCACATCTCATGATATCGGAAGGGTCTCAGGATTGGAATGGGAAGGAGTTGGATATCACATCTCATGATAAAGGAAGGGTCTAAGGTTTGGAAGGGGAAGGATTTGGATATCACATCTCATGTTATATTACGGGTCTCAGGTTTGGTATTAGAAGCATTGAGATATCAAGTCTCATAGTATAGGAAGGGTCTCAGAATTGGAATGGGAAGGAGTTGGATATCCCATCTCATGTTATAGGAAGAGTCTCTGGTTTGGTATTAGAATCATTGAGATATCACATCGCATGCTGTAGGAAGGGTCTAAGGATTGGAATGGGATGGACTTGGATATCACATCTCATGTTATAGGTAGGCTCTCAGGTTTGGTATAAGCATTGAGATATCACATCTCATGCTATAGGAAGGGTCTCAGAATTGGAATGGGAAGGAGTTGGATATCACATCTCAAGCTATAGGAAGGGTCTCAGTATTGGAATGGGAAGGACTTGGATATCACACCTCAAGCTATAGGAAGGGTCTCAGGATTGGAATGGGAAGGAGTTTGATATCACATCTCATGCCATAGTATGGGTCTCAGGTTTGGTAGAAGCATTGGGATATCACATCTCATGCTATCGGAAGGGTATCAGTATTGGATTTGGAAGAAGTTGGATATCCCATCTCATGCTATAGGAAGGGTCTCAGGTTGGAATGGGAAGGAGTTGGATATCACATTTCGTGTTATAGGAAGGGTCTCAGGATTGGAATGGGAAGGACTTGGATATCATATCTCATGCTATAGGACGGGTCTCAGGTTTGTTATTAGAATCATTGAGATATCATATTGCATGCTGTAGGAAGGGTCTAAGGATTGGAATGGGAAGGACCTGGTTATCACATCTCATGCTATAGAACGGCTCTCAGGTTTGGAAAGGGAAGGAGTTGGATATCACATCTCATGTTATAGGATGGATCTCAGGTTTGGTATTAGAAGTATTGAGATATCACATCTCATGTTATCGGAAGGATCTCAGGTTTAGTATTAGAAGTATTGAGATATCACATCTCATGCTATAGGAAGGGTCTCAGGATTGGAATGGGAAGGAGTTGGATATCACATCTCATGCTAAAGGAAGGGTCTCAGGTTTGGTAGAAGCATTGAGATATCACATCTCATGCTATAGGAAGGGTCTCAGGATTGGAATGGGAAGGACTTAGATATCACATATCATGCTATAGGGAGGGTCTCAGTTTTGATATTAGAAGCATTGAGATATCACATCTCATGCTATCGGAAGTGTCTCAGGATTGAAATGGGAAGGAGCTGGATATCACATCTCATGCTAAAGGAAGGGTCTCAGGTTTGGAACGGGAAGGAGTTGGATATCACATCTCATGTTATAGGAAGGGTCTCAGGTTTGGTATAAACATTGAGATATCACATCTCTGCTATCGGAAGTGTCTCAGGATTGGAATGGGAAGGAGTTGGATATCCCATCTCATGTTATAGGACGGGTCTCAGGTTTGTTATTGGAATCATTGAGATATCATATTGCATGCTGTAGGAAGGGTCTAAGGGTTGGAATGTGAAGGACTTGGATATCACATCTCATGCTATAGATAGGCTCTTAGGTTTGGAAAGGGAAGGAGTTGGATCTCACATTTCATGTTAGAGGAAGGATCTCAGGTTTGGTATTAGAAGCATTGAGATATCACATCTCATGCTATAGGAAGGGTCTCAGGATTGGAATGGGAAGGAGTTTGATATCACATCTCATGCTATAGGAAGGGTCTCAGGTTTGGTATAAGCATTGAGATATCACATCTCATGCTATAGGAAGGGTCTCAGGATTGGAATGGAAGGAGTTGGATATCAGATCTCATGTTATAGGAAGGATCTCAGGTTTGGTATTAGAAGCATTGAGACATCACATCTTATGCTATAGGAAGGGTCTCAGGATTGGAATGGGAAGGATTTGGATATCAAATCTCATGCTATAGGAAGGGTCTCAGGATTGGAATGGGAAGGAGTTGAATATGACATCTCATGCCGTAGGAAGGGTCTCAGGTTTGGTATAAACATTGAGATATCACATCTCTGCTATCAAAAGGGTCTCAGGATTGGAATGGGAAGGAGTTGGATATCCCATCTCATGTTATAGGAAGAGTCTCAAGTTTGGTATTAGAAGCATTGAGATATCACATCTCATGATATAGGAAGTGTCTCAGGATTGGAATGGGAAGGACTTGGATATCACATCTCATGCTATAGGTAGGGTCTCAAGTTTGACATTAGAAGCATTGAGATATCACATCTCATGCTATAGGAAGGGTCTGAGGATTGGAATGGGAATGAGTTGGATATCACATCTCCTGCTATGGGAAGGGTCTCAGGTTTGGTATAAGCAGTGAGATATCACATCTCATGCTATAGGAAGTGTCTCAGGATTGGAATGGGAAGGAGTTGGATATCACATCTCATGTTATAGGAAGGATCTCAGGTTTGGTATAAGCATTGAGATATCACATCTCTGCTATCGGAAGGGTCTCAAGATTGGAATGGGAAGGAGTTGGATATTCCCATCTCATGTTATAGGAAGGGTCTCAGGTTTGGTATTAGAAGCATTGAGATATCACATCTCATGCTATAGGAAGGGTCTCAGGATTGGAATGGGAAGGAGTTGGATATCACATCTCATGATAAAGGAAGGGTCTAAGGTTTGGAAGGGGAAGGATTTGGATATCACATCTCATGTTATATTACGGGTCTCAGGTTTGGTATTAGAAGCATTGAGATATCAAGTCTCATAGTATAGGAAGGGTCTCAGAATTGGAATGGGAAGGAGTTGGATATCCCATCTCATGTTATAGGAAGAGTCTCTGGTTTGGTATTAGAATCATTGAGATATCACATCGCATGCTGTAGGAAGGGTCTAAGGATTGGAATGGGATGGACTTGGATATCACATCTCATGTTATAGGTAGGCTCTCAGGTTTGGTATAAGCATTGAGATGTCACATCTCATGCTATAGGAAGGGTCTCAGAATTGGAGTGGGAAGGAGTTGGATATCACATCTCAAGCTATAGGAAGGGTCTCAGTATTGGAATGGGAAGGACTTGGATATCACATCTCATGCTATAGGAAGGCTCTCAGGCTTGGAAGGGGAAAGAGTTGGATATCTCATTTCATGTTAGAGGTAGGATCTCAGGTTTGGTATTAGAGGCATTGAGATATCACATCTCATGCTATCAGAAGGGTCTCAGGAATGGAATGGGAAGGAGTTAGATATCACATCTCATGCTAAAGGGAGGGTCTCAGGTTTGGAAGGGGAAGGATTTGGATATCACATCTCATGTTATAGGAAGGATCTCAGGTTTGGTATTAGAAGCATTGAGATATCACATCTCATGCTATCGGAAGGATCTCAGGTTTGGTATTAGAAGCATTGAGATATCACATCTCATGCTATCAGAAGAGTCTCAGGATTGGAATAGGAAGGAGTTGGATATCACATTTCATGCTAAAGGGAGGGTCTCAGGTTTGGAAGGGGAAGGATTTGGATATCACATCTCATGTTATCGGAAGGATCTCACGTTTGGTATTAGAAGTATTGAGATATCATATCTCATGCTATAGGAAGGGTCTCAGGATTGGAATGGGAAGGAGTTGGATATCACATCTCATGCTATAGGGAGGGTCTCAGGATTGGAATGGGAAGGACTTAGATATCACATATCATGCTATAGGGAGGGTCTCAGTTTTGATATTAGAAGCATTGAGATATCACATCTCATGCAATCGGAAGTGTCTCAGGATTGGAATGGGAAGGAGCTGGATATCACATCTCATGCTAAAGGAAGGGTCTCAGGTTTGGAACGGGAAGGATTTGGATATCACATCTCATGTTATAGGAAGGGTCTCAGGTTTGGTATAAGCATTGAGATATCACATCTCTGCTATCGGAAGTGTCTCAGGATTGGAATGGGAAGGAGTTGGATATCCCATCTCATGTTATAGGACGGGTCTCAGGTTTGTTATTAGAATCATTGAGATATCATATTGCATGCTGTAGGAAAGGTCTAAGGGTTGGAATGTGAAGGACTTGGATATCACATCTCATGCTATAGATAGGCTCTTAGGTTTGGAAAGGGAAGGAGTTGGATATCACATTTCATGTTAGAGGAAGGATCTCAGGTTTGGTATTAGAAGCATTGAGATATCACATCTCATGCTATAGGAAGGGTCTCAGGATTGGAATGAGAAGCAGTTGGATATCACATCTCATGCTATAGGAAGGGTCTCAGGTTTGGTATAAGCCTTGAGATATCACATCTCATGCTATAGGACGGGTCTCAGGATTGGAATGGAAGGAGTTGGATATCACATCTCATGTTATAGGAAGGATCTCAGGTTTGGTATTAGAAGCATTGAGACATCACATCTCATGCTATAGGAAGGGTCTCAAGGTTGGAATGGGAAGGAGTTGGATATCACATCTCATCCAATAGGAAGGGTCTAAGGATTGGAATGGGATGGACTTGGATATCACATCTCATGTTATAGGTAGGCTCTCAGGTTTGGTATAAGCATTGAGATATCACATCTCATGCTATAGGAAGGGTCTCAGAATTGGAATGGGAAGGAGTTGGATATCACATCTCAAGCTATAGGAAGGGTCTCAGTATTGGAATGGGAAGGACTTGGATATCACATCTCATGCTATAGGAAGGCTCTCAGGTTTGGAAGGGGAAAGAGTTGGATATCTCATTTCATGTTAGAGGTAGGATCTCCGGTTTGGTATTAGAGGCATTGAGATATCACATCTCATGCTATCAGAAGGGTCTCAGGAATGGAATGGGAAGGAGTTAGATATCACATCTCATGCTAAAGGGAGGGTCTCAGGTTTGGAAGGGGAAGGATTTGGATATCACATCTCATGTTATAGGAAGGATCTCAGGTTTGGTATTAGAAGCATTGAGATATCACATCTCATGCTATCGGAAGGATCTCAGGTTTGGTATTAGAAGCATTGAGATATCACATCTCATGCTATCAGAAGAGTCTCAGGATTGGAATAGGAAGGAGTTGGATATCACATTTCATGCTAAAGGAGGGTCTCAGGTTTGGAAGGGGAAGGATTTGGATATCACATCTCATGTTATCGGAAGGATCTCACGTTTGGTATTAGAAGTATGGAGATATCATATCTCATGCTATAGGAAGGGTCTCAGGATTGGAATGGGAAGGAGTTGGATATCACATCTCATGCTATAGGGAGGGTCTCAGGATTGGAATGGGAAGGACTTAGATATCACATATCATGCTATAGGGAGGGTCTCAGTTTTGATATTAGAAGCATTGAGATATCACATCTCATGCTATCGGAAGTGTCTCAGGATTGGAATGGGAAGGAGCTGGATATCACATCTCATGCTAAAGGAAGGGTCTCAGGTTTGGAATGGGAAGGATTTGGTTATCACATCTCATGTTATAGGAAGGGTCTCAGGTTTGGTATAAGCATTGAGATATCACATCTCTGCTATCGGAAGTGTCTCAGGATTGGAATGGGAAGGAGTTGGATATCCCATCTCATGTTATAGGACGGGTCTCAGGTTTGTTATTAGAATCATTGAGATATCATATTGCATGCTGTAGGAAGGGTCTAAGGGTTGGAATGTGAAGGACTTGGATATCACATCTCATGCTATAGATAGGCTCTTAGGTTTGGAAAGGGAAGGAGTTGGATATCACATTTCATGTTAGAGGAAGGATCTCAGGTTTGGTATTAGAAGCATTGAGATATCACATCTCATGCTATAGGAAGGGTTTCAGGATTGGAATGGGAAGCAGTTGGATATCACATCTCATGCTATAGGAAGGGTCTCAGGTTTGGTATAAGCCTTGAGATATCACATCTCTTGCTATAGGACGGGTCTCAGGATTGGAATGGAAGGAGTTGGATATCACATCTCATGTTATAGGAAGGATCTCAGGTTTGGTATTAGAAGCATTGAGACATCACATCTCATGCTATAGGAAGGGTCTCAAGGTTGGAATGGGAAGGAGTTGGATATCACATCTCATCCAATAGGAAGGGTCTCAGGTTTGGAATGGGAAGGAATTGGATATCACATCTCATGTTATAGGAAGGATCTCAGGTTTGGTATTAGAAGCATTGAGATATCACATCTCATGCTATAGGAAGGGTCTCAGGATTGGAATGTGAAGGATTTGGATATCACATCTCATGCTAAAGGAAGGGTCTCAGGTTTGGTAGAAGCATTGAGATATCACGTCGCTGCTATCGGAAGGGTCTCAGGATTGGATTGGGAAGGAGTTGGATATCCCTTCTCATGCTATAGGAAGGGTCTCAGGATTTGAATGGCAAGGAGTTGGATATCACATCTCATGCCATAGGAAGGGACTCAGGTTTGGTATAAGCATTGAGATATCACATCTCTGCTATCGGAAGGGTCTCAGGATTGGATTGGGAAGGAGTTGGATAATCCTTCTCATGCTATAGGAAGTGTCTCAGGTTGGAATGGGAAGGAGTTGGATATCACATCTCATGTTATAGGAAGGGTCTCAGGATTGGAATGGGAAGGATTTGGATATCACATCTCTTGCTATAGGAAGGGTCTCAGGATTGGAATGGGTAGTAGTTGGATATTACTTTCTTGCTATAGGAAGGGTCTCATGTTTGGAATGGGAAGGAGTTGGATATCACATATGCTATAGTTAGTGTCTCAGGTTTGGAACGGGAAGGAGTTGGATATCACATCTCATGTTATAGGAAGGGTCTCAGGTTTGGTATAAGCATTGAGATATCACATCTCTGCTATCGGAAGCGGCTCAGGATTGGAATGGGAAGGAGTTGGATATCCCATCTCATGTTATAGGAAGAGTCTCTGGTTTGGTATTAGAATTATTGAGATATCACATCGCATGCTGTAGGAAGGGTCTAAGGATTGGAATGGGATAGACTTGGATATCACATCTCATGTTATAGGTAGGCTCTCAGGTTTGGTATAAGCATTGAGATATCACATCTCATGCTATAGGAAGGGTCTCAGGATTGGAATGGGAAGGAATTGGATATCACATCTCATGCTATAGGAAGGGTCTCAGATTTGGTATAAGCATTGAGATATCACATCTCATGCTAAAGGAAGGGTCTCAGGATTGGAATGGGAAGGAGTTGTATATGACATCTCAGGCCATAGGAAGGTTCTCAGGTTTGGTATAAGCATTGAGATATCACATCTCTGCTATCGGAAAGGTCTCAGGATTGGAATGGGAAGGAGTTGGATATCCCATCTCATGTTATAGGAAGGGTCTCAGGTTTGGTATTAGAAGCATAGAGATATCACATCTCATGCTATAGGAAGGGTCTCAGGATTGGAATGGGAAGGACTTGGATGTCACATCTCATGCTATAGGGAGGGTCTCAAGTTTGATATTAGAAGCATTGAGATAACAAATCTCATGATATCGGAAGGGTCTCAGGATTGGAATGGGAAGGAGTTGGATATCACATCTCATGATAAAGGAAGGGTCTAAGGTTTGGAAGGGGAAGGATTTGGATATCACATCTCATGTTATAGGACGGGTCTCAGGTTTAATATTAGAAGTATTGAGATATCAAGTCTCATGCTATAAGAAGGGTCTCAGAATTGGAATGGGAAGGAGTTGGATATCACACCTCAAGCTATAGGAAGGGTCTCAGGATTGGAATGGGAAGGAGTTTGATATCACATCTCATGCCATAGTATGGGTCTCAGGTTTGGTAGAAGCATTGGGATATCACATCTCATGCTATCGGAAGGGTATCAGTATTGGATTTGGAAGAAGTTGGATATCCCATCTCATGCTATAGGAATGGTCTCAGGTTGGAATGGGAAGGAGTTGGATATCACATTTCATGTTATAGGAAGGGTCTCAGGATTGGAATGCGAAGGACTTGGATATCATATCTCATGCTATAGGACGGGTCTCAGGTTTGTTATTAGAATCATTGAGATATCATATTGCATGCTATAGGAAGGGTCTCAGAATTGGAATGGGAAGCAGTTGGATATCACATCTCATGCTATAGGAAGGGTCTCAGGTTTGGTATAAGCCTTGAGATATCACATCTCATGCTATAGGACGGGTCTCAGGATTGGAATAGAAGGAGTTGGATATCACATCTCATGTTATAGGAAGGATCTCAGGTTTGGTATTAGAAGCATTGAGACATCACATCTCATGCTATAGGAAGGGTCTCAAGGTTGGAATGGGAAGGAGTTGGATATCACATCTCATCCAATAGGAAGGGTCTCAGGTTTGGAATGGGAAGGAATTGGATATCACATCTCATGTTATAGGAAGGATCTCAGGTTTGGTATTAGAAGCATTGAGATATCACATCTCATGCTATAGGAAGGGTCTCAGGATTGGAATGTGAAGGATTTGGATATCACATCTCATGCTAAAGGAAGGGTCTCAGGTTTGGTAGAAGCATTGAGATATCACGTCGCTGCTATCGGAAGGGTCTCAGGATTGGATTGGGAAGGAGTTGGATATCCCTTCTCATGCTATAGGAAGGGTCTCAGGATTTGAATGGCAAGGAGTTGGATATCACATCTCATGCCATAGGAAGGGTCTCAGGTTTGGTATAAGCATTGAGATATCACATCTCTGCTATCGGAAGGGTCTCAGGATTGGATTGGGAAGGAGTTGGATATCCCTTCTCATGCTATAGGAAGTGTCTCAGGTTGGAATGGGAAGGAGTTGGATATCACATCTCATGTTATAGGAAGGGTCTCAGGATTGGAATGGGAAGGATTTGGATATTACATCTCTTGCTATAGGAAGGGTCTCAGGATTGGAATGGGTAGGAGTTGGATATTACTTTCTTGCTATAGGAAGGGTCTCATGTTTGGAATGGGAAGGAGTTGGATATCACATATGCTATAGTTAGTGTCTCAGGTTTGGAACGGGAAGGAGTTGGATATCACATCTCATGTTATAGGAAGGGTCTCAGGTTTGGTATAAGCATTGAGATATCACATCTCTGCTATCGGAAGCGGCTCAGGATTGGAGTGGGAAGGAGTTGGATATCCCATCTCATGTTATAGGAAGAGTCTCTGGTTTGGTATTAGAATTATTGAGATATCACATCGCATGCTGTAGGAAGGGTCTAAGGATTGGAATGGGATAGACTTGGATATCACATCTCATGTTATAGGTAGGCTCTCAGGTTTGGTATAAGCATTGAGATATCACATCTCATGCTATAGGAAGGGTCTCAGGATTGGAATGGGAAGGAATTGGATATCACATCTCATGCTATAGGAAGGGTCTCAGATTTGGTATAAGCATTGAGATATCACATCTCATGCTAAAGGAAGGGTCTCAGGATTGGAATGGGAAGGAGTTGTATATGACATCTCAGGCCATAGGAAGGTTCTCAGGTTTGGTATAAGCATTGAGATATCACATCTCTGCTATCGGAAAGGTCTCAGGATTGGAATGGGAAGGAGTTGGATATCCCATCTCATGTTATAGGAAGGGTCTCAGGTTTGGTATTAGAAGCATAGAGATATCACATCTTATGCTGTAGGAAGGGTCTCAGGATTGGAATGGGAAGGACTTGGATGTCACATCTCATGCTATAGGGAGGGTCTCAAGTTTGATATTAGAAGCATTGAGATAACAAATCTCATGATATCGGAAGGGTCTCAGGATTGGAATGGGAAGGAGTTGGATATCACATCTCATGATAAAGGAAGGGTCTAAGGTTTGGAAGGGGAAGGATTTGGATATCACATCTCATGTTATAGGACGGGTCTCAGGTTTAATATTAGAAGCATTGAGATATCAAGTCTCATGGTATAAGAAGGGTCTCAGAATTGGAATGGGAAGGAGTTGGATATCACACCTCAAGCTATAGGAAGGGTCTCAGGATTGGAATGGGAAGGAGTTTGATATCACATCTCATGCCATAGTATGGGTCTCAGGTTTGGTAGAAGCATTGGGATATCACATCTCATGCTATCGGAAGGGTATCAGTATTGGATTTGGAAGAAGTTGGATATCCCATCTCATGCTATAGGAAGGGTCTCAGGTTGGAATGGGAAGGAGTTGGATATCACATTTCATGTTATAGGAAGGGTCTCAGGATTGGAATGGGAAGGACTTGGATATCATATCTCATGCTATAGGACGGGTCTCAGGTTTGTTATTAGAATCATTGAGATATCATATTGCATGCTGTAGGAAGGGTTAAGGATTGGAATGGGAAGGACCTGGATATCACATCTCATGCTATAGAACGGCTCTCAGGTTTGGAAAGGGAAGGAGTGGGATATCACATCTCATTTTATAGGATGGATCTCAGGTTTGGTATTAGAAGTATTGAGATATCACATCTCATGTTATCGGAAGGATCTCAGGTTTGGTATTAGAAGTATTGAGATATCACATCTCATGCTATAGGAAGGGTTTCAGGATTGGAATGGGAAGGAGTTGGATATCACATCTCATGCTAAAGGAAGGGTCTCAGGTTTGGTAGAAGCATTGAGATATCACATCTCATGCTATAGGAAGGGTCTCAGGATTGGAATGGGAAGGACTTAGATATCACATATCATGCTATAGGGAGGGTCTCAGTTTTGATATTAGAAGCATTGAGATATCACATCTCATGCTATCGGAAGTGTCTCAGGATTGGAATGGGAAGGAGCTGGATATCACATCTCATGCTAAAGGAAGGGTGTCAGGTTTGGAACGGGAAGGAGTTGGATATCACATCTCATGTTATAGGAAGGGTCTCAGGTTTGGTATAAACATTGAGATATCACATCTCTGCTATCGGAAGTGTCTCAGGATTGGAATGGGAAGGAGTTGGATATCCCATCTCATGTTATAGGACGGGTCTCAGGTTTGTTATTAGAATCATTGAGATATCATATTGCATGCTGTAGGAAGGGTCTAAGGGTTGGAATGTGAAGGACTTGGATATCACATCTCATGCTATAGATAGGCTCTTAGGTTTGGAAAGGGAAGGAGTTGGATCTCACATTTCATGTTAGAGGAAGGATCTCAGGTTTGGTATTAGAAGCATTGAGATATCACATCTCATGCTATAGGAAGGGTCTCAGGATTGGAATGGGAAGGAGTTGGATATCACATCTCATGCTATAGGAAGGGTCTCAGGTTTGGTATAAGCATTGAGATATCACATCTCATGCTATAGGAAGGGTCTCAGGATTGGAATGGGAAGGAGTTGGATATCAAATCTCATGCTATAGGAAGCGTCTCAGGATTGGAATGGGAAGGAGTTGAATATGACATCTCATGCCGTAGGAAGGGTCTCAGGTTTGGTATAAACATTGAGATATCACATCTCTGCTATCAAAAGGGTCTCAGGATTGGAATGGGAAGGAGTTGGATATCCCATCTCATGTTATAGGAAGAGTCTCAGGTTTGGTATTAGAAGCATTGAGATATCACATCTCATGCTATAGGAAGTGTCTCAGGATTGGAATGGGAAGGAGTTGGATATCACATCTCATGTTATAGGAAGGGTCTCAGGATTGGAATGGGAAGGATTTGGATATCACATCTCTTGCTATAGGAAGGGTCTCAGGATTGGAATGGGTAGGAGTTGGATATTACTTTCTTGCTATAGGAAGGGTCTCATGTTTGGAATGGGAAGGAGTTGGATATCACATATGCTATAGTTAGTGTCTCAGGTTTGGAACGGGAAGGAGTTGGATATCACATCTCATGTTATAGGAAGGGTCTCAGGTTTGGTATAAGCATTGAGATATCACATCTTTGCTATCGGAAGCGGCTCAGGATTGGAATGGGAAGGAGTTGGATATCCCATCTCATGTTATAGGAAGAGTCTCTGGTTTGGTATTAGAATCATTGAGATATCACATCGCATGCTGTAGGAAGGGTCTAAGGATTGGAATGGGATGGACTTGGATATCACATCTCATGTTATAGGTAGGCTCTCAGGTTTGGTATAAGCATTGAGATATCACATCTCATGCTATAGGAAGGGTCTCAGGATTGGAATGGGAAGGAATTGGATATCACATCTCATGCTATAGGAAGGGTCTCAGATTTGGTATAAGCATTGAGATATCACATCTCATGCTAAAGGAAGGGTCTCAGGATTGGAATGGGAAGGAGTTGTATATGACATCTCAGGCCATAGGAAGGTTCTCAGGTTTGGTATAAGCATTGAGATATCACATCTCTGCTATCGGAAAGGTCTCAGGATTGGAATGGGAAGGAGTTGGATATCCCATCTCATGTTATAGGAAGGGTCTCAGGTTTGGTATTAGAAGCATAGAAATATCACATCTCATGCTATAGGAAGGGTCTCAGGATTGGAATGGGAAGGACTTGGATGTCACATCTCATGCTATAGGGAGGGTCTCAAGTTTGATATTAGAAGCATTGAGATAACAAATCTCATGATATCGGAGGGTCTCAGGATTGGAATGGGAAGGAGTTGGATATCACATCTCATGATAAAGCAAGGGTCTAAGGTTTGGAAGGGGAAGGATTTGGATATCACATCTCATGTTATAGGACGGGTCTCAGGTTTAATATTAGAAGCATTGAGATATCAAGTCTCATGGTATAAGAAGGGTCTCAGAATTGGAATGGGAAGGAGTTGGATATCACACCTCAAGCTATAGGAAGGGTCTCAGGATTGGAATGGGAAGGAGTTTGATATCACATCTCATGCCATAGTATGGGTCTCAGGTTTGGTAGAAGCATTGGGATATCACATCTCATGCTATCGGAAGGGTATCAGTATTGGATTTGGAAGAAGTTGGATATCCCATCTCATGCTATAGGAAGGGTCTCAGGTTGGAATGGGAAGGAGTTGGATATCACATTTCATGTTATAGGAAGGGTCTCAGGATTGGAATGGGAAGGACTTGGATATCATATCTCATGCTATAGGACGGGTTTCAGGTTTGTTATTAGAATCATTGAGATATCATATTGCATGCTGTAGGAAGGGTCTAAGGATTGGAATGGGAAGGACCTGGATATCACATCTCATGCTATAGAACGGCTCTCAGGTTTGGAAAGGGAAGGAGTTGGATATCACATCTCATGTTATAGGATGGATCTCAGGTTTGGTATTAGAAGTATTGAGATATCACATCTCATGCTATAGGAAGGGTCTCAGGATTGGAATGGGAAGGAGTTGGATATTACATCTCATGCTAAAGGAAGGGTCTCAGGTTTGGTAGAAGCATTGAGATATCACATCTCATGCTATAGGAAGGGTCTCAGGATTGGAATGGGAAGGACTTAGATATCACATATCATGCTATAGGGAGGGTCTCAGTTTTGATATTAGAAGCATTGAGATATCACATCTCATGCTATCGGAAGTGTCTCAGGATTGGAATGGGAAGGAGCTGGATATCACATCTCATGCTAAAGGAAGGGTCTCAGGTTTGGAACGGGAAGGAGTTGGATATCACATCTCATGTTATAGGAAGGGTCTCAGGTTTGGTATAAACATTGAGATATCACATCTCTGCTATCGGAAGTGTCTCAGGATTGGAATGGGAAGGAGTTGGATATCCCATCTCATGTTATAGGACGGGTCTCAGGTTTGTTATTAGAATCATTGAGATATCATATTGCATGCTGTAGGAAGGGTCTAAGGGTTGGAATGTGAAGGACTTGGATATCACATCTCATGCTATAGATAGGCTCTTAGGTTTGGAAAGGGAAGGAGTTGGATCTCACATTTCATGTTAGAGGAAGGATCTCAGGTTTGGTATTAGAAGCATTGAGATATCACATCTCATGCTATAGGAAGGGTCTCATGATTGGAATGGGAAGGAGTTGGATATCACATCTCATGCTATAGGAAGGGTCTCAGGTTTGGTATAAGCATTGAGATATCACATCTCATGCTATAGGAAGGGTCTCAGGATTGGAATGGAAGGAGTTGGATATCACATCTCATGTTATAGGAAGGATCTCAGGTTTGGTATTAGAAGCATTGAGACATCACATCTCATGCTATAGGAAGGGTCTCAGGATTGGAATGGGAAGGAGTTGGATATCAAATCTCATGCTATAGGAAGGGTCTCAGGATTGGAATGGGAAGGAGTTGAATATGACATCTCATGCCGTAGGAAGGGTCTCAGGTTTGGTAAAAACATTGAGATATCACATCTCTGCTATCAAAAGGGTCTCAGGATTGGAATGGGAAGGAGTTGGATATCCCATCTCATGTTATAGGAAGAGTCTCAGGTTTGGTATTAGAAGCATTGAGATATCACATCTCATGCTATAGGAAGTGTCTCAGGATTGGAATGGGAAGGACTTGGATATCACATCTCATGCTATAGGTAGGGTCTCAAGTTTGACATTAGAAGCATTGAGATATCACATCTCATGCTATAGGAAGGGTCTGAGGATTGGAATGGGAATGAGTTGGATATCACATCTCCTGCTATGGGAAGGGTCTCAGGTTTGGTATAAGCAGTGAGATATCACATCTCATGCTATAGGAAGTGTCTCAGGATTGGAATGGGAAGGAGTTGGATATCACATCTCATGTTATAGGAAGGATCTCAGGTTTGGTATAAGCATTGAGATATCACATCTCTGCTATCGGAAGGGTCTCAAGATTGGAATGGGAAGGAGTTGGATATTCCCATCTCATGTTATAGGAAGGGTCTCAGGTTTGGTATTAGAAGCATTGAGATATCACATCTCATGCTATAGGAAGGGTCTCAGGATTGGAATGGGAAGGACTTGGATATCACATCTCATGCTATAGGGAGGGTCTCAAGTTTGATATTAGAAGCTTTGAGATATCACATCTCATGATATCGGAAGGGTCTCAGGATTGGAATGGGAATGAGTTGGATATCACATCTCATGATAAAGGAAGGGTCTAAGGTTTGGAAGGGGAAGGATTTGGATATCACATCTCATGTTATATTACGGGTCTCAGGTTTGGTATTAGAAGCATTGAGATATCAAGTCTCATAGTATAGGAAGGGTCTCAGAATTGGAATGGGAAGGAGTTGGATATCCCATCTCATGTTATAGGAAGAGTCTCTGGTTTGGTATTAAAATCATTGAGATATCACATCGCATGCTGTAGGAAGGGTCTAAGGATTGGAATGGGATGGACTTGGATATCACATCTCATGTTATAGGTAGGCTCTCAGGTTTGGTATAAGCATTGAGATATCACATCTCATGCTATAGGAAGGGTCTCAGAATTGGAATGGGAAGGAGTTGGATATCACATCTCAAGCTATAGGAAGGGTCTCAGTATTGAAATGGGAAGGACTTGGATATCACATCTCATTCTATAGGAAGGCTCTCAGGTTTGGAAGGGGAAAGAGTTGGATATCTCATTTCATGTTAGAGGTAGGATCTCAGGTTTGGTATTAGAGGCATTGAGATATCACATCTCATGCTATCAGAAGGGTCTCAGGAATGGAATGGGAAGGAGTTAGATATCACATCTCATGCTAAAGGGAGGGTCTCAGGTTTGGAAGGGGAAGGATTTGGATATCACATCTCATGTTATAGGAAGGATCTCAGGTTTGGTATTAGAAGCATTGAGATATCACATCTCATGCTATCGGAAGGATCTCAGGTTTGGTATTAGAAGCATTGAGATATCACATCTCATGCTATCAGAAGAGTCTCAGGATTGGAATAGGAAGGAGTTGGATATCACATTTCATGCTAAAGGGAGGGTCTCAGGTTTGGAAGGGGAGGATTTGGATATCACATCTCATGTTATAGGAAGGATCTCACGTTTGGTATTAGAAGCATTGAGATATCAAATCTCATGCTATAGGAAGGGTCTCAGGATTGGAATGTGAAGGATTTGGATATCACATCTCATGCTAAAGGAAGAGTCTCAGGTTTGGTAGAAGCATTGAGATTTCACGTCTCTGCTATCGGAAGGGTCTCAGGATTGGATTGGGAAGGAGTTGGATATCCCTTTTCATGCTATAGGAAGGGTCTCAGGATTTGAATGGCAAGGAGTTGGATATCACATCTCATGCCATAGGAAGGGTCTCAGGTTTGGTATAAGCATTGAGATATCACATCTCTGCTATCGGAAGGGTCTCAGGATTGGATTGGGAAGGAGTTGGATATCCCTTCTCATGCTATAGGAAGTGTCTCAGATTGGAATGGGAAGGAGTTGGATATCACATCTCATGTTATAGGAAGGGTCTCAGGATTGGAATGGGAAATATCCAAATCCTTCCCATTCCAATCCTGAGACCCTTCCTATAGCAAGAGATGTGATATCCAAATCCTTCCCATTCCAATCCTGAGACCCTTCCTATAACATGAGATGTGATATTCAACTCCTTCCCATTCCAACCTGAGACACTTCCTATAGCATGAGAAGGGATATCCAACTCCTTCCCAATCCAATCCTGAGAACCTTCCGATAGCAGAGATGTGATATCTCAATGCTTATACCAAACCTGAGACCCTTCCTATGGCATGAGATGTGATATCCAACTCCTTGCCATTCAAATCCTGAGACCCTTCCTATAGCATGAGATGTGATATCTCAATGCTTCTACCAAACCTGAGACCCTTCCTTTAGCATGAGATGTGATATCCAAATCCTTCACATTCCAATCCTGAGACCCTTCCTATAGCATGAGATGTGATATCTCAATGCTTCTAATACCAAACCTGGGAACCGTCCTATAACATGAGATGTGATATCTCAATGTTTCTAATAAAAAACCTGAGACCCTTCCTATAACATGAGATGTGATATCCAATTCCTTCCCATTCCAGACCTGAGACCCTTCCTTTAGCATGAGATGTGATATCCAAATACTTCCCATTCCAATCCTAAAACCCTTCCTATAGCATGAGATGTGATATCTCAATGTTTCTAATAAAAAACCTGAGACCCTTCCTATAGCAAGAGATGTGATATCCAAATCCTTCCCATTCCAATCCTGAGACCCTTCCTGTATATAACATGAGATGTGATATCCAAATCCTTCCCATTCCAGCCTGAGACCCTTCCTATAGCATGAGATGTGATATCCAACTCCTTACCATTCAAATCCTGAGACCCTCCCTATAACAAGAGATGTCATATCCAACTCCTTCCCATTCCAAACCTGAGACCCTTCCTATAACATGAGATGTGATATCCAACTCCTTCCCATTCCAAACCTGAGACCCTTCCGATAGCATGAGATGTGATATCTCAATGCTTCAAAAACCAAACATGAGAACCATCCTATAACATGAGATGTGAAATCCAAATCCTTCCCTTCCCAAACCTGAGACTCTTCCTATAGCATGAGATGTGATATCTCAATGCTTCTACCAAACCTGAAACCCTTCCTATAGCATGAGATGTGATATCACAATGCTTCTAATACCAAACCTGAGACCCTTCCCATAGCATGAGATGTGATATCCAACTCCTTCCCATTCCAATCCTGAGACCCTTCCTATAGCATGAGATGTTATATCTCAATGTTTCTAATACCAAACCTGAGATCCTTCCTATAACATGAGATGTGATATCCAACTCCTTCCCATTCCAATCCCGAGACCCTTCCTATAGCATGAGATGTGATATCTCAATGCTTCTAATACCAAACCTAAGGTCCTTCCTATAACATGAGATGTGATATCCAAATCCTTCCCATTCCAAACCTGAGACCCTCCCTTTAGCATGAGATGTGATATCCAACTCCTTCCCATTCCAATCCTGATACCCTTCTGATAGCATGAGATGTGATATCTCAATGCCTCTAATACCAAACCTGAGATCCTACCTCTAACATGAAATGTGATATCCAACTCCTTCCTTTTCCAAACCTGAGACCCTTCCTACAGCATGAGATGTGTTAAGACGGATTTCTGAACTCTGTCCTGGTGGCGCAGAAGTTCAGAAGGCCAACCTAATTACTTGGAACAGGGTAACCTCTGGACGAGCCAGACCAATCAAGGTAGCGATCGCGGCGGTCAAGACTAGGTCTCAAGAGGGGTGAGGGTGACTGAAAGCCCGCAATGAGCACACAAAGCAAGAGCGCTTACAAACTACTCCAAACAGTTGTTATATCAAAAATAGATACACATTTATTTTAAGGCCTTTAAAATAATGACCGTAGCGAGAAAATCACAATATCACAATATTAAACCAACACATACCATATCAACACAATATATATACAAATACACAGTCGCAAGCGTTTAAAGCACGAAATATGTAGTCCACCTGAAAGGAAAGGAAAACAGGCAGTGCGATAACGCTTTAGACTCAGTTCGCCTTCAGAGGCACCTAACTAGATGGAAGTCCGAGCCCTGCGAAGAGTGGAGCCTTGTGCTCAAAGTACCTGCCAAGTAGGCATGGTAAAAGAAGATCCCATTTTCTTCTCTGGGGCTCCTCCAGAGCCCCAATCATGCTTTTTAACGTTCTGTTGAAACGTTCCACCAGACCATTGGTCTGGGGGTGGTATGCAGAAGAGAACTTGTAGGTGACCCCACATTCTTTCCACATAGCCTGCATATACTTCGACATAAAGTTGCTGCCACGATCTGACACAACTTCTTTAGGGAAGCCAACCCTAGTAAATATGCCGAGTAAAGCTTTTGCAACTGACTTGGCAGTTACAGTTTTCAATGGGATGGCCTCAGGATACCTGGTTGCATGGTCGACCAGCACCAGGATAAACCTATTGCCCGAGGATGTTTGCGGGTCAAGGGGACCAACGATGTCGATCCCTACCCTTTCAAATGGTACCCCCACAACTGGGAGCGGTACCAACGGAGCTTGGATTGTCGCGCCAACCTTACCAGACAACTGGCAGGAGGCACAACTCCTGCAGTGACTTTCTACTTGCACCCCCATCTTGGGCCAGTAGAAGTGCATGGATAACCTTTGCTTGGTCCTCTTCATACCAAGGTGACCAGCAAGGGGAACTTCATGCGCCAACTGCAGGAGGGAGGGCCTAACAGCAAGGGGAACCACCAACCTCCTATGGTCTCCTTCTGTAGACTCTGTGGGCTCACTATACAGGAGTCCACCTTCCCAATAAATCCTATGCTTCCCAGGAGGCTCACCCTCAAGCTGGGAGCAGGCCTGTCTCCTTAGGCCTTCCAGAGATGGGCACTCACGTTGGCCTTTACTGAATTCGTCCCTATCAGGACCTCCTTCAACTAACAAGTCTTTTAGTTCAGGATGATCGTTGGGGTCGAAAACTTCAGGCATCGCCACCTCCTCGTCAGGCCCGGGCGATTGACCAACTTCCTCCACCGCAGTGGTAGGCGAGCTCGGGGGAATATTCTCTTTCCCTCGTCTTGACTTGTAGACTCCCTTCGCCTTGGGTTTCCCCTTCGGCTGGGGCGGCGTATTGGACTTGGCCAATGCTGCCCGTGCTTGAGACCGTGTGTAGGGTCTTTCGGCAGTGTCTCCTACGAGCCCTAAAGCTCTGAGATCATTACCCAGCAAGACCTTTCCCGGGACGTTTCTCTGAATGCTCACTGGAATCCTGACTGCTGTACCATTTAAAGTAAGATTTACAGGGATCACGGGAAACATACGGAGGGGGCCGTCAGCAAACTTAGTGGGCATCAGAGTAGCTCTGGCAACTTCCTCTGAGTCTACCAAGGTAGAATCCACTACTGTTCGACTGCACCCACTATCCCTAAGAGCTGGAGTATCCACTCCATTGATCAGCACGCTGTCTTTAAAGTAGTGCTTGGTATTATCCGGAATCCTAGCATAAGCCTCTGCAACTTTAGGCTCCCAGGAACCCAGGGACACTAAAACTACCTCAGCCTCTATCCCGCTGGGAAATGAGTCTGAGGAGAAGGATGCTCCTGTAATCTCTTCTTCCTCGTAGGAGGAGAAGGCCAGATTAGCGGAGTGGACCCCCAAAGGTCTAACCTTACACCGGGGATCCCCCTTCACATGGTCAGTTGCTCCACAAGAAAAACAAGCCCCAGTGGGTCTGTCTACGTAGGGAGGCTTATTGTAACCAGAGTTCTGTTTCGGAGGCGAACCTCCACTACCCTGTGAGTTCTCTTGTGTCTTACCCTTGTTTTTCTTTTTGTGGCCCTTATGGGAAGAAGATTTAGCAGATTCCCCACCCTCCATATCTTTGGACTTTTTCCCTTCCTCCTGCTTACCAGGATTTTTGTCCTTATGGGACACTCGATGTGACACCCATAAGTCTGCTGCAATGGCCAGCTTCTTAGGATCTATCTCCTTCGAATCGGCCAAATGCTGCTTAAGCTCCGGGGAAGAAGAAGCAAAAATGTGTTCCAGCATGACCAGATTGATCATGCCTTCGAAGGTAGAAGCCTTATAACCTTCGACCCAGCCAGTTAAGTTTTTCAAAGATTCAGCGACATAAGATACCCAAGTACCACCTTCCTTTTTCTTATACTCTCGAAAACGCTTTAAATATTGGGCCGGAGTCTTCCCAAACTTTAAAATGAGAGTTTGCTTTAACATTGCGAAATCAGCCCGCTCAGCCTTCGACATTTCCATAATGGCACTGCAGCCAGAATGGGGCAGTCTACTGAGCAGCCAAGCAATCTTATCAGCATTGTCAACTTCTTGAACCTCGCATGCATACTCAAACGCATTCAGCCAGTCCATAATGTCATTCCTTTCTTCATACACACTGAGCAGATCTTTCGGAAACCGTGGATGAGAGGAAGCCCCAGAGCCATGTCCAGGACCCTTGGACCCATTTGCAACCTGAAGCTTGGCCAGTTCCAACTGGTGATCCCTGTCTTTCTGTTTTTCTGCCTGTTCGATTTTTAGTTTGGCTATGCTGAATTCAAGCTCCTGCTGCCTAAACCGCAGCTCTTGCTTCTTGAATTCAAGCATAGCCTCCCCATCAACACTGGCAGAGGAAACATTAGACATCACATCCTCCCTGTCCTCGTGGTCGCGATGGATCAGTGCAGCGGCAGAACCGTCGGTTCTACCAGTGAGAGCAGCCCCACCACCTTCTGCACTGTCCTCGGAAGTTATAGCGTCAAGCTGCGCTTCTTGCCACGCCACGATTCTCTGGATCATTTCCAATTTAGTGCCTTGAGAGGAAACACCTCTCTCCGCACACATCTTCTTCAATGTTTCTGATTTGGAAGCATTTAAAGTTAACAAGGTATTTGCTTCCATACTGTTTGATAGAACTATGGCCTTTTTAAAGTTATATTACAACAATTCACTACGTGTACTGTTTGGAATAACCTGAAATGCCTTAGTTCGAGCGCAACACTGGATACCTTCAGTCGTATCCCACCGCTGTACACCAATTTGTTAAGACGGATTTCTGAACTCTGTCCTGGTGGCGCAGAAGTTCAGAAGGCCAACCTAATTACTTGGAACAGGGTAACCTCTGGACGAGCCAGACCAATCAAGGTAGCGATCGCGGCGGTCAAGACTAGGTCTCAAGAGGGGTGAGGGTGACTGAAAGCCCGCAATGAGCACACAAAGCAAGAGCGCTTACAAACTACTCCAAACAGTTGTTATATCAAAAATAGATACACATTTATTTTAAGGCCTTTAAAATAATGACCGTAGCGAGAAAATCACAATATCACAATATTAAACCAACACATACCATATCAACACAATATATATACAAATACACAGTCGCAAGCGTTTAAAGCACGAAATATGTAGTCCACCTGAAAGGAAAGGAAAACAGGCAGTGCGATAACGCTTTAGACTCAGTTCGCCTTCAGAGGCACCTAACTAGATGGAAGTCCGAGCCCTGCGAAGAGTGGAGCCTTGTGCTCAAAGTACCTGCCACGCCGGTGCCAACGGGCAAAAGGGGAAGCTCTTCGGAGGAAGTCAGGCAGTTCGGGTTAGTGCACAGCAGAAGGAGAACAGGTTCCGCAACTCAAGCGCAGCCTCCACAGCGGGCAGAAGCAGAGCGCGAGTACGGCCAAAAGGGTGCTGTTTTTACACAGCAGGGAAAGCAATGGGATACTGCAGGAGGGCGACCAGATCCTAGCTAAACTACTCACCGGTCCCCGAAGCAAGCAGACCCAGGCTTCTCCACGTTAGTTTCAGCAGCTGGCAGGTTCAGAAGAGCAGGGAACGCCTCGAAGTCGTGTAGAGCAAAAAGACGTCCCAATCGACGAAACCAGCACAGTTTGTTGCCGCAGCAGGACAACGGAGCGGCCGTGTGTATTCAAGCCAAATGTACACTCCTCCCTTCAGACTTGGGAACGCCAAGTGTACGAAGTGTGGGAGAGTGACAAGGACTCGAAATACAACACAACCTGGCGGCAGTTACAGAGCAGGACTCCCTTGTAAGCTGGTCAGTCAACTGGATGGCCCAGAGACACTTCCGAAGGCTTACTTGGCAGGAGATGATGAAGTCGCCGGGAATAGCTGTTCCTGCTATTCCAAAGGTCGAAGCACCAGTACAGGCCTTCTGGTTCTATCCAAGGAGGAAAGGGTTTCACAGGACGACAGCAGTGCAAAGGAGGATTCCTTCAGCGGGTCACCAGCGATTCCTCGGTCCAGCCTCTTGGTTGCAGGATACTTGGCTCCTGTATTCCTTCGTTCGTGAGAACTCAGGAGATCGACATGGTAGTGGTGTTTCCAGCTCCCTCTTATCCACGGTTCCCTTCGCGCCAAAACGGAGGGGAGCCAATGGGAGATCCGCACATCAACACACATACCATACGTGGACCAATCACGGACCACGGTGGTCCCAGGCATTCACACCACCCCAGACTCTCTGGCACCCAGGATGTGTATTGGGACCAGACATCCCAGCCCACACCCTGGAGGCACACAAACGACATGTAGAAGCCCGCGAAAGCAACCACGTTTCGCAGGAAAGTACATGCCCAAATAAGGAAGGCCCCGGGTCGCCCGACCTGGGGAAGGTGAAGGGAGCAAGACGGTCAGTGGACAGGACAAAGGAGCCTCGTGGACTGGCCATTTTGGGAGCCAGGCCACCATTTTGGGTTCAGTGCGAAAAACGTGCTCAGAACGCCAAAAGGAGCTCAAAATAAACAAAACGATCGCTGCCACCATTCCAGTCCCTGAATGACTTGCACCGATCAAATACCATCCTAAAAGAGTATCTAGGGCCCGTAGAAGGCTAGAGACCCAAGAGAGCTGTAACTTAGCTTACAGTGCCCTCTTGTGTCATGTTGCACTAAAGCCGCAACATGATAAACGAAACTACGGGAAACAGCGTTCCCCGGTACTGACTGTCTTAAGGGCATGTCAGTTTCCCCGTAAGAAAAGGAGCGAAAGCCCAGAGAAGTGCGGCAGAAGGCTGTACTTCTCTGGCAAAGTCAAGAACAAGGTTAAAAACAATAGCAAAAAGTTTAGGGGTTGCCACATGGAAGGAAAATTCCCTACAATTACGAAATCTTTCCTAACAAGATGTGATATCCAAGTCCTTCCCATTCCAATCCTGAGACCCTTCCTATAACATGAGATGTGATATCCAACTCCTTCTATTCCAACCTGAGACCCTTCCTATAGCATGAGATGGGATATCCAACTCCTTCCAAATCCAATCCTGATACCCTTCCGATAGCATGAGATGTGATATCCCAATGCTTCTACAAAACCTGACACCCATACCATGGCATGAGATGTGATATCAAACTCCCGTCCTATACCATGAGACTTGATATCTCAATGCTTCTAATACCAAACCTGAGACCGGTCCAATAACATGAGATGTGATATCCAAATCCTTCCCCTTCCAAACCTTAGACCCTTCCTTTATCATGAGATGTGATATCCAAGTCCTTTCCATTCCATTCCTGAGACCCTTCCTATAGCATGAGATGTGATATCCAAGTCCTTCCCATTCCAATCCTGAGACCCTTCCTATAGCATGAGATGTGATATCTCAATGCTTCTAATACCAAACCTGAGACCCTTCCTATAACATGAGATGTGATATCCAAGTCCTTCCCATTCCAATCCTGAGACCCTTCCTATAGCATGAGATGTGATATCTCAATGCTTCTAATACCAAACCTGAGACCCTTCCTATAACATGAATTGTGATGTCCAAATCCTTCCCATTCCAATCCTGAGACCCTTCCGATAGCAGAGATGTGATATCTCAATGCTTATACCAAACCTAAGACCCTTCCGATAGCATGAGATGTGATATCTCAATGCTTCTAATACCAAACCTGAGATCCTTCCAATAACATGAGATATGATGTCCAAATCCCTCCCCTTCCAAACCTTAGACCATCCCTTTAGCATGAGATTTGATATCCAACTCCTTCCCATTCCAATCCTGAGACCCTTCTGATGGCATGAGATGTGATATCTCAATGCCTCTAAAACCAAACCTGAGATCCTACCTCTAACATGAAATGTGATATCCAACTCCTTCCCCTTCCAACCCTGAGAGCCTTCGTATAGAATGAGATGTGATATCCAAGTCCTTCCCATTCCAATCCTGAGACCCTTCCTATAACATGAGATGTGATATCCAACTCCTTCCCATTCCAATCATGAGACCCTTCCTATAGCTTGAGATGTGATATCCAACTCCTTCTCATTCCAATTCTGAGACCCGTCCTATACCATGAGACTTGATATCTCAATGCTTCAAATACCAAACCTGAGACCGGTCCTATAACATGAGATGTGATACCCAAATCCGTCCCCTTCCAAACCTTAGACCCTTCCTATAGCATGAGATGTGATATCTCATTGCTTCTAATACCAAACCTGAGACCCTTCCTATAACGAGATGGGATATCCAACTCCTTCCCATTCCAATCCTGAGACCCTTCAGATAGCAGAGATGTGATATCCAACTCCTTCCCATTCCAAACCTGAGACCCTTCCGATAGCATGAGATGTGATATCTCAATGCTTCTAAAACCAAACATGAGAACCATCCTATAACATGAGATGTGAAATCCAAATCCTTCCCTTTCCAAACCTGAGACCCTTCCTATAGCTTGAGATGAAATATCAAACTCCTTCCCATTCCAATCCTGAGATAGCTTGAGATGTGATATCCAACTCCATCCGATTCCAATCCTGAGACCCTTCCGATAGCATGAGATGTGATAGCTCAATGCTTCTAATATCAAAACTGAGACCCTCCCTATAGTATGAGATGTGAATTCTAAGTCCTCCCCATTCCTATCCTGAGACCCTTCCGATAGCAGAGATGTGATATCTCAATGCTTATACCAAACCTGATGACCCTTCCTATGGCATTAGATGTGATATCCAACTCCTTCCCATTCCAATCCTGAGTTCCTTCCTATAGCATGAGATGTGATATCTCAATGCTTCTATCAAACCTGATACCCTTCCTTTAGCATGAGATGTGATATTCAACTCCTTCCCATTCCAATCCTGAGACCCTTCGTATAACATGAAACGTGATATCCAACTCCTTCCCATTCCAATCCTGAGACTCCTCCTATAGCATGAGATGTGATATCTCAATGCTTCTAATACCAGACCTGGGACCGGTCCTATAACATGAGATATGATATCCAATTCCTTCCCATTCCAATCCTGAGACCCTTCCTATAACGAGATGTGATATCCAACTCCTTCCCATTCCAATTCTGAGACCCTTCCTATACCATGAGACTTGATATCTCAATGCTTCTAATACCAAACCTGAGACCTGTCCTATAACATGAGATGTGATATCCAAATCCTTCCCCTTCCAAACCTTAGACCCTTCCTTTATCATGAGATGTGATATCCAACTCCTTCCCATTCCAATCCTGAGACCCTTCCGATATCATGAGATGTGATATCTCAATGCTTCTAATATCAAACTCGAGACCCGCCCTATAGCATGAGATGTGATATCCAAGTCCTTCCCATTCCAATCCTGAGACCCTTCCTACAGCATGAGATGTGATGTCTCAATGCTTCTAATACCAAACCTGAGACCCTTCCTATAACATGAGATGGGAATATCCAACTCCTTCCCATTATAATCCTGAGACCCTTCCGATAGCAAACATGTGATATCTCAATGCTTATACCAAACCTGAGATCCTTCCTATAACATGGGATGTGATATCCAACTCCTTCCCATTCCAATCCTGAGACACTTCCTATAGCATGAGATGTGATATCTCACTGCTTATACCAAACCTGAGACCCTTCCTATAGCATGAGATGTGATATCCAAGTCCTTCCCATTCCAATCCTGAGACACTTCCTATAGCATGAGATGTGATATCTCAATGCTTCTAATACCAAACCTGAGACCCTTCCTATGGCATGAGATGTCATATACAGATCCTTCCCATTCCAATCCTGAGACCCTTCCTATAGCATGAGATGTGATATCTCAATGCTTATACCAAACCTAAAACCCTTCCTATAGCATGAGATGTGATATCCAACTCCTTCCCATTCCAATCCTGAGACCCTTCCTATAGCATGAGATGTGATATCCAATGGCTCTAATATCAAACCTGAGATCCTTCCTCTAACATTAAATGTGATATCCAACTCCTTCCCTTTCCAAACCTGAGAGCCTACCTATAGCATGAGATGTGATATCCAAGTCCTTCCATTCCAATCCTTAGACCCTTCCTACAGCATGCAATATGATATCTCAATGATTCTAATAACAAACCTGAGACCCGTCCTATAACATGAGATATGATATCCAACTCCTTCCCATTCCAATCCTGAGACACTTCCGATAGCAGAGATGTGATATCTCAATGCTTCTAATACCAAACCTGAGACCAGTCCTATAACATGAGATGGGATATCCAACTCCTTCCCGTTCCAAACCTGAGACCCTTCCTATAGCATGAGATGTGATATCCAACTCCTTCCCATCCCAATCCTGAGACACTTCCGATTGCAGAGATTTGATATCTCAATGCTTATACCAAACCTGAGACTCTTCCTATAACATGAGATGTGATATCCAACTCCTTCCCGTTCCCAACCTGAGACCCTTCCTATAGCATGAGATGTGATATCCAACTCCTTCCCATTCCAATCCTGAGACCCTTATGATAGCATGAGATGTGATATCTCAATGCCTCTAATACCAAATCTGAGATTCTTCCGATAGCATGAGATGTGATATCTCAATGCTTCTTATACCAAACCTGAGATCCTTCCTATAACATGAGATGTGATATCCAAATCCTTCCCCTTCCAAACCTGAGACCCTCCCTTTAGCATGAGATGTGATATCCAACTCCTTCCCATTCCAACCTGAGACCCTTCCTATAGCATGAGATGGGATATCCAACTCCTTGGAATTCCAATCCTGATACCCTTCCGATAGCATGAGATTTGATATCCCAATGCTTATACCAAACCTGAGACCCATACTATGGCATGAGATGTGATATCAAACTCCTTCCCATTCCAATCCTGAGACCCTTCCTATAGCTTGAGATGTGATATCCAACTCCTTCCCATTCCAATTCTGAGACCCTTCCTATACCATGAGACTTGATATCTCAATGCTTCTAATACCAAACCTGAGACCCGTCCTATAACATGAGATGTGATATCCAAATCCTTCCCCTTCCAAACCTTAGACCCTTCCTTTATCATGAGATGTGATATCCAACTCCTTCCCATTCCAATCCTGAGACCCTTCCGATATCATGAGATGTGATATCTCAATGCTTCTAATATCAAACTCGAGACCCTCCCTATAGCATGAGATGTGATATCCAAGTCCTCCCCATTCCAATCCTGAGACCCTTCCTATAGCATGAGATGTGATGTCTCAATGCTTCTAATACCAAACCTGAGACCCTTCCTATAACATGAGATGGGAATATCCAACTCCTTCCCATTCCAATCCTGAGACCCTTCCGAAAGCAAACATGTGATATCTCAATGCTTATACCAAACCTGAGATCCTTCCTATAACATGAGATGTGATATCCAACTCCTTCCCATTCCAATCCTGAGACCCTTCCTATAGCATGAGATGTGATATCCAACTCCTTCCCATTCCAATCCTGAGACCCTTCCGATAGCATGAGATGTGATATCTCAATGCTTCTAATATCAAACTTGAGACCCTCCCTATAGCATGAGATGTGATATCCAAGTCCTTCCCATTCCAATCTTGAGACACTTCCTATAGCATGAGATGTGATATCTCAATGCTTCTAATACCAAACCTGAGACTCTTTCTATAACATGAGATGGGATATCCAACTCCTTCCCATTGCAATCCTGAGACCCTTCCGATAGCAGAGATGTGATATCTCAATGCTTATACCAAACCTGAGACCCTTCCTACGGCATGAGATGTCATATACAACTCCTTCCCATTCCAATCCTGAGACCCTTCCTATAGCATGAGATGTGATATCTCAATGCTTATACCAAACCTGAGACCCTTCCTATAGCATGAGATGTGATATCCAACTCCTTCCCATTCCAATCCTGAGACCCTTCCTATAGCATGAGATGTGATGTCTCAATGCTTCTAATACCAAACCTGAGATCCTTCCTATAACATGAGATGTGAAATCCAACTCCTTCCATTCCAATCCTGAGACCCTTCCTATAGCATGAGATGTGATATCTCAATGCTTATACTAAACCTGAGACCCTTCCTTTAGCATGAGATGTGATATCCAACTCCTTCCCATTCCAATCCTGAGACCCTTCCTATAGCATGAGATGTGATATCTCAATGCCTCTAATACCAAACCTGAGATCCTTCCTCTAACATGAAATGTGATATCCAACTCCTTCCCTTTCCAAACCTGAGAGCCTATCCATAGCATGAGATGTGATATCCAAGTCCTTCCCATTCCAATCCTTAGACCCTTCCTACAGCATGCAATAACACTACTCACTTCAGACCTGGGAACGCCAAGTGTACGAATCATGTGAGAGTGACAAGGACTCGATATACTACACAACCTGGCGGCGGTTACAGAGCAAGACTCCTGTGTAGGCTGGTCAGTCTGCTGGATGGCCCAGAGACGCTTCCGAAGGCTTACTAGCAGGAGATGGTGAAAATGCCGAGAATAGCTGTCCCCGCTATTCCAAGGGTCGAAGTACCAGTACAGGCCTTCTGGTTCGATCAAAGGTGAAAAGGGTTTCACAAGGCGACAGCAGTGCAGAGGAGCAGTCCTTCAGCGGGTCACCAGCGATTCCTCGGTTCAGCCTCTTGGTTGCAGGATACTTGGCTCCTGTATTCCTTCGTTCGTGAGAACTCAGGAGATCGACATGGTAGTGGTGTTTCCAGCCCCCTCTTATCCACGGTTCCCTTCGCGCCAAAACGGAGGGGACCCAATGGGAGATCCGCTCATCAACACTCACACCATTCGTGGACCTATCACGGACCACGGTGGTCCAAGGCATTCACACCACCCTAGACTCTCTGGCACCCAGGATGTGTATTGGGACCAGACATCCCAGCCCACATCCTGGAGGCACACACAAGACATGTAGAAGCCTGCGAAAGCATCTGTGTTTCGCGGGAAAGAACATGCCCAAATAAGGAAGGCCCCAGGTCGGCTCGACCTGGGGAAGGTGAAGGGAGCAAGACGGTCAGCGGACAGGACAAAGGAGCCTCGTGGTCTGGCTATTTTGGGATCTAGGCCACCATTTTGGGTTAAGCGCGAGAAACGCGCTTAGCACGCCAAAAGGATCTCAAAACACAAGAAACGATCGCTGCCACCATTCCCGTCCGTGAATCACTTGCACCGATCAGTTACAATCCTGAAAGAGTATCTAGGGCCTGTAGAAGGCTAGAGACCCAAGAGAGCAGTAACTTAGCTTACAGTGCCCTCTTGTGTCATGTTGCACGAAAGCTGCAACATGATACAAGAAACTACGGAAACCAGCGTTTCCTGGTACTGACTGTCTTAAGGGCATGACAGTTTCCCCTTAAGAAAGGAGCGAAAGCCCAGAGGAGTGCGGCAGAAGGCTGCACTTCTCGGGCAAAGTCGAGAACAAGGTGAAAAACAACAGCAAAAAGTTTAGGGGTTGCCACATGGAAGGAAAATTACCTACAATTACGAAATCTTTCCTAACACTCGCCCCTCCCAGACTATGGACAGGGGGAACTAATCCACCCCTGGATGAGTCTCTTGTTCAGGTCGGTTAAACATTCTCCACAACCCATCAGCATTGCTATGTGGGACACCTGGCCTATGCTCAATAGTGAAGTCGAAGCCTTGTAGACTTATGGACCACCTAAGCAACTTTGGATTCTCCCCCTTCATGTTTATTAGCCACTTTAAGGGCTTATGGTCAGTTTGCACAGTGAAGTGGGTCCCATAGAGGTAGGGCCTCAGCTTCCTTAGGGCCCACACAACAGAGAAACATTCTTTCTCTACCGTGGACCATCTGAGCTCTCTGTCCTTAAACTGGCGACTAATAAAACCAATAGGGTGTTCCTTACCCTTCTCATCTACTTGCGATAGTACAGCTCCTATCCCAGTGTCAGAGGCGTCCGTCTGCAAGATAAAAGGTCTTTGATAATCAGGGGCCCTGAGGACAGGGGCCTGGCACAAGGAGTCTTTTAAGCCATTGAAGGCCTTCTCACACTCGTCGGTCCAAGTTACCTTCTTGGGTTTCTTCAGAGTTGTGAGGGCAGTCAGAGGGGCAGCTATGGTGCCATAGTCTGCCACAAAATTGCGGTAATACCCCGTGAGTCCTAAGAAGGCTCTCACTTGGGTTTGTGTAGTGGGGGTAGGCCAGTCTTGTACTGCTTGTACTTTACTGGGTAGAGGCTGTATCCTCCCTCCACCTACTTCATGTCCAAGGTAAAACACTGAGCCTTGTCCAATCTGGCATTTACTAGCCTTTATGGTCAAGTGTGCTTTCTGAAGAGCCTGGAGCACAATCCCGAGGTGTTTCACATGGTCAGGTGGCACTGAAAACTGCTATATCGTCCAGATATGCAAGACAGAATTCGTCCAACCCATTCAAAACATGATGCACAAGCCTCTGGAAAGTGGCAGGTGCATTCTTCAACCCGAACGGCATTACCCGGAATTGGTAAAGGCCGTCTGGAGTAGAAAACGCTGTCTTCTCCTTGGCATGTTCTGCTAAAGCTATTTGCCAATAGCCAGCAGTGAGGTCAAACGTGCTGAGGTACTTGGAGGCACCCAAAGTATCCACCAGCTCATCTGTTCGAGGCAAGGGGTGTGCATCTGTCTTGGTGACAGCATTCAGAGCCCTGTAATCCACACAGAACCTCAATTCAGAAGTGCCTGCCTTTGGAACGAAAACCACAGGGCTGGACCAAGGACTACTAGAGGGTTCAATCACCCCAAGGTCTAACATCTTGTTGACCTCGGTCTTAATATAAGACCGTACTTTGTCTGACATCCTGTATCCCCTACTTTTGGTAGGTACACTGTCTCCTGTGTCTATGTTATGTTTGCACCAAGGTGTCAAACTAGGCGACTGTGAAAACGGGGGAAAACTGCCTAAGCAAACTTTTCACCTCAGCCTGCTGATCAGAAGTCAGGTGAGGGGCCACTCGGACACCCTCAAAGGAGCTATCTGAAGGACCGCTTTGGAACAGGTCGGGGAGAGGTTCAGACTCCTCTTCCTCAACATCTGAAGCCAGTAACAGTGCTGCGATTTCGACTCTTGGGACGAAAGCCTTCAGCCTATTCACGTGAAACACTTTTGGAGCCTGTCCAGGCCTTCCAAGGTCCACTAAATAGTTAACCTCACCCAGGGGCTCCACCACTGTGTAAGGGCCTGACCATTTGTCCTGTAAAGCTCAAGGCCTTATGGGATTCATGATCAGGACTTGCTGACCAGGTGTAAAGTTGATGAGGGAAGCTTTCTGGTTGTACCAATGTTTCACCAGCGCTTGTACTGCCTTCAATTTATCACTAGCCAAGCCCATCAGAAGTACCATCCGTTTTCTGAGCCCTAGCACATAATCAACTACGTTGGTAGTAACAGGGGGAGTGGGCATCTCCCATCCCTCTTTGACTATGGCTAAGGGTCCCCGTACAGGATGACCAAACAGAAGTTTGAAGGGGCTGAAGCCAACACCCTCCTGTGGTACCTCTCGGTAGGCAAACAGTAAGCATGGTAAAAGAAGATCCCATTGTCTTCTCTGAAGCTTCTCCAGAGCCCCAATCATGCTTTTTAACGTTCTGTTGAAACGTTCCACCAGACCATTGGTCTGAGGGTGGTATGCAGAAGAGAACTTGTAGGTGACCCCACATTCTTTCCACATAGCCTGCATATACTTCGACATAAAGTTGCTGCCATGATCTGACACAACTTCTTTAGGGAAGCCAACCCTAGTAAATATGCCAAGTAAAGCTTTTGCAACTGACTTGGCAGTTACAGTTTTCAATGGGATGGCCTCAGGATATCTGGTTGCATGGTCGACCAGCACCAGGATAAACCTATTGCCCGAGGATGTTTGCGGGTCAAGGGGACCAACGATGTCGATCCCTACCCTTTCAAATGGTACCCCCACAACTGGGAGCGGTACCAACGGAGCTTGGATTGTCGAGCCAACCTTACCAGATAACTGGCAGGAGGCACAACTCCTGCAGTGACTTTCTACTTGCACCCCCATCTTGGGCCAGTAGAAGTGCATGGATAACCTTTGCTTGGTCCTCTTAATACCAAGGTGACCAGCAAGGAGCACTTCATGCGCCAACTGCAGGAGGAAGGGCCTAAAAGCAAGGGGAACCACCAACCTCCTATGGTCTCCTTCTGTAGACTCTGTGGGCTCACTATACAGGAGTCCACCTTCCCAATAAATCCTATGCGTCCCAGGAGGTTCACCCTCAAGCTGGGAGCAGGCCTGTCTCCTTAGGCCTTCCAGAGATGGGCACTCACGTTGGCCTTTACTGAATTCGTCCCTATCAGGACCTCCTTCAACTAACAAGTCTTTTAGTTCAGGATGGTCGTTGGGGTCAAATACTTCAGGCATCGCCACCTCCTCCTCAGGCCCGGGCGATTGACCAACTTCCTCCACCGCAGTGGTAGGCGAGCTCGGGGGAATATTCTCTTTCCCTCGTCTTGACTTGTTGACTCCTTTCGCCTTGGGTTTCCCCTTCGGCTGGGGCGGCGTATTGGTCTTGGCCAATGCTGCCCGTGCTTGAGACCATGTGTAGGGTCTTTCGGCAGTGTCTCCTATGAGCCCTAAAGCTCTGAGATCATTACCTAACAAGACCTTTCCCGGGACGTTTCTCTGAATGCTCACTGGAATCCCGACTGCTGTACCATTTAAAGTAAGATTTACAGGTATTACTGGGAACATACGGAGTGGGCCGTCAGCCAACTTAGTGGGCATCAGAGTAGCTCTGGCAACTTCCTCTGAGTCTACCAAGGTAGAATCCACTACAGTTCGACTGCACCCACTATCCCTAAGAGCTGGAGTATCTACTCCATTGATCAGCACACTGTCTTACAATAAGCCTCCCTATGTAAACAGACCCAATGGATCTTGTTTTGCTTGTGGAGCAACTGACCACGTGAAGGGGGATCCCCGGTGTAAGGTTAGACCTTTGGGGGTCCACTCCGCTAATCTGGCCTTCTCCTCCTACGAGGAAGAAGAGATTACAGGAGCATCCTTCTCCTCAGACTCATTTCCCAGCGGGATAGAGGCTGAGGTAGTTTTAGTTTCCCTGGGAGGAGGGTCTCAGGTTTGGAAGGGGAAGGATTTGGATATCACATCTCATGTTATCGGAAGGATCTCACGTTTGGTATTAGAAGTATTGAGATATCATATCTCATGCTATAGGAAGGGTCTCAGGATTGGAATGGGAAGGAGTTGGATATCACATCTCATGCTATAGGAAGTGTCTCAGGATTGTAATGGGAAGGACTTGGATATCACATCTCATGCTATAGGTAGGGTCTCAAGTTTGATATTAGAAGCATTGAGATATCACATCTCATGCTATAGGAAGGGTCTGAGGATTGGAATGGGAAGGAGTTGGATATCACATATCATGCTATGGGAAGGGTCTCAGGTTTGGTATAAGCAGTGAGATATCACATCTCATGCTATAGGAAGTGTCTCAGGATTGGAATGGGAAGGAGTTGGATATCACATCTCATGTTATAGGAAGGATCTCAGGTTTGGTATAAGCATTGAGATATCACATCTCTGCTATCGGAAGGGTCTCAGGATTGGAATGGGAAGGAGTTGGATATTCCCATCTCATGTTATAGGAAGGGTCTCAGGTTTGATATTAGAAGCATTGAGATATCACATCTCATGCTATAGGAAGGGTCTCAGGATTGGAATGGGAAGGACTTGGATATCACATCTCATGCTATAGGGAGGGTCTCAAGTTTGATATTAGAAGCTTTGAGATATCACATCTCATGATATCGGAAGGGTCTCAGGATTGGAATGGGAAGGAGTTGGATATCACATCTCATGATAAAGGAAGGGTCTAAGGTTTGGAAGGGGAAGGATTTGGATATCACATCTCATGTTATATTACGGGTCTCACCTTTGGTATTAGAAGCATTGAGATATCAAGTCTCATAGTATAGGAAGGGTCTCAGAATTGGAATGGGAAGGAGTTGGATATCACATCTCAAGCTATAGGAAGGGTCTCAGGATTGGAATGGGAAGGACTTGGATATCACATCTCATGCTATAGGAAGGCTCTCAGGTTTGGAAGGGGAAAGAGTTGGATATCACATTTCATGTTAGAGGTAGGATCTCAGGTTTGGTATTAGAGGCATTGAGATATCACATCTCATGCTATCAGAAGGGTCTCAGGAATGGAATGGGCAGGAGTTGGATATCACATCTCATGCTAAAGGGAGGGTCTCAGGTTTGGAAGGGGAAGGATTTGGATATCACATCTCATGTTATCGGAAGGATCTCACGTTTGGTATTAGAAGTATTGAGATATCATATCTCATGCTATAGGAAGGGTCTCAGGATTGGAATGGGAAGGAGTTGGATATCACATCTCATGCTATAGGGAGGGTCTCAGGATTGGAATGGGAAGGACTTAGATATCACATATCATGCTATAGGGAGGGTCTCAGTTTTGATATTAGAAGCATTGAGATGTCACATCTCATGCTATCGGAAGTGTCTCAGGATTGGAATGGGAAGGAGCTGGATATCACATCTCATGTTAAAGGAAGGGTCTCAGGTTTGGAACGGGAAGGATTTGGATATCACATCTCATGTTATAGGAAGGGTCTCAGGTTTGGTATAAGCATTGAGATATCACATCTCTGCTATCGGAAGTGTCTCAGGATTGGAATGGGAAGGAGTTGGATATCCCATCTCATGTTATAGGACGGGTCTCAGGTTTGTTATTAGAATCATTGAGATATCATATTGCATGCTGTAGGAAGGGTCTAAGGGTTGGAATGTGAAGGACTTGGATATCACATCTTATGCTATAGATAGGCTCTTAGGTTTGGAAAGGGAAGGAGTTGGATATCACATTTCATAATAGAGGAAGGATCTCAGGTTTGGTATTAGAAGCATTGAGATATCACATCTCATGCTATAGGAAGGGTCTCAGGATTGGAATGGGAAGCAGTTGGATATCACATCTCATGCTATAGGAAGGGTCTCAGGTTTGGTATAAGCATTGAGATATCACATCTCATGCTATAGGACGGGTCTCAGGATTGGAATGGAAGGAGTTGGATATCACATCTCATGTTATAGGAAGGATCTCAGGTTTGGTATTAGAAGCATTGAGACATCACATCTCATGCTATAGGAAGGGTCTCAGGGTTGGAATGGGAAGGAGATGGATATCACATCTCATCCAATAGGAAGGGTCTCAGGTTTGGAATGGGAAGGAATTGGATATCACATCTCATGTTATAGGAAGGATCTCAGGTTTCGTATTAGAAGCATTGAGATATCACATCTCATGCTATAGGAAGGGTCTCAAGATTGGAATGTGAAGGATTTGGATATCACATCTCATGCTAAAGGAAGGGTCTCAGGTTTGGTAGAAGCATTGAGATATCACGTCTCTGCTTTCGGAAGGGTCTCAGGATTGGATTGGGAAGGAGTTGGATATCCCTTCTCATGCTATAGGAAGGGTCTCAGGATTTGAATGGCAAGGAGTTGGATATCACATCTCATGCCATAGGAAGGGTCTCAGGTTTGGTATAAGCATTGAGATATCACATCTCTGCTATCAGAACGGTCTCAGGATTGGATTGGGAAGGAGTTGGATATCCCTTCTCATGCTATAGGAAGTGTCTGAGGTTGGAATGGGAAGGAGTTGGATATCACATCTCATGGTATAGGAAGGGTCTCAGGATTGGAATGGGAAGGATTTGGATATCACATCTCTTGCTATAGGAAGGGTCTCAGGATTGGAATGGATAGGAGTTGGATATTACTTTCTTGCTATAGGAAGGGTCTCATGTTTGGAATGGGAAGGAGGTGGGTATCACATATGCTATAGTTAGTGTCTCAGGTTTGGAACGGGAAGGAGTTGGATATCACATCTCATGTTATAGGAAGGGTCTCAGGTTTGGTATAAGCATTGAGATATCACATCTCTGCTATCGGAAGCGGCTCAGGATTGGAATGGGAAGGAGTTGGATATCCCATCTCATGTTATAGGAAGAGTCTCTGGTTTGGTATTAGAATCATTGAGATATCACATCGCATGCTGTAGGAAGGGTCTAAGGATTGGAATGGGATGGACTTGGATATCACATCTCATGTTATAGGTAGGCTCTCAGGTCTGGTATAAGCATTGAGATATCACATCTCATGCTATAGGAAGGGTCTCAGATTTGGTATAAGCATTGAGATATCACATCTCATGCTAAAGGAAGGGTCTCAGGATTGGAATGGGAAGGAGTTGTATATGACATCTCAGGCCATAGGAAGGTTCTCAGGTTTGGTAAAAGCATTGAGATATCACATCTCTGCTATCGGAAAGGTCTCAGGATTGGAATGGGAAGGAGTTGGATATCCCATCTCATGTTATAGGAAGGGTCTCAGGTTTGGTATTAGAAGCATAGAGATATCACATCTCATGCTATAGGAAGGGTCTCAGGATTGGAATGGGAAGGACTTGGATGTCACATCTCATGCTATAGGGAGGGTCTCAAGTTTGATATTAGAAGCATTGAGATAACAAATCTCATGATATCGGAAGGGTCTCAGGATTGGAATGGGAAGGAGTTGGATATCACATCTCATGATAAAGGAAGGGTCTAAGGTTTGGAAGGGGAAGGATTTGGATATCACATCTCATGTTATAGGACGGGTCTCAGGTTTGGTATTAGAAGCATTGAGATATCAAGTCTCATGGTATAAGAAGGGTCTCAGAATTGGAATGGGAAGGAGTTGGATATCACACCTCAAGCTATACGAAGGGTCTCAGGATTGGAATGGGAAGGAGTTTGATATCACATCTCATGCCAGAGTATGGGTCTCAGGTTTGGTAGAAGCATTGGGATATCACATCTCATGCTATCGGAAGGGTATCAGTATTGGATTTGGAAGAAGTTGGATATCCCATCTCATGCTATAGGAAGGGTCTCAGGTTGGAATGGGAAGGAGTTGGATATCACATTTCATGTTATAGGAAGGGTCTCAGGATTGGAATGGGAAGTACTTGGATATCATATCTCATGCAATAGGACGGGTCTCAGGTTTGTTATTAGAATCATTGAGATATCATATTGCATGCTGTAGGAAGGGTCTAAGGATTGGAATGGGAAGGACCTGGATATCACATCTCATGCTATAGATAGGCTCTTAGGTTTGGAAAGGGAAGGAGTTGGATATCACATCTCATGTTATAGGATGGATCTCAGGTTTGGTATTAGAAGTATTGAGATATCACATCTCATGTTATCGGAAGGATCTCAGGTTTGGTATTAGAAGTATTGAGACCCTTCCGATAGCGGAGACGTGATATCTCAATGCTTCTACCAAACCTGAGACCCTTCCTTTAGCATGAGATGTGATATCCAAATCCTTCACATTCCAATCCTGAGACCCTTCCTATAGCATGAGATGTGATATCTCAATGCTTCTAATACCAAACCTGAGATCCTTCCTATAACATGAGATGTGATATCCAATTCCTTCCCATTCCAAACCTGAGACCCTTCCTATTGGATGAGATGTGATATCCAACTCCTTCCCATTCCAACCCTGAGACCCTTCCTATAGCATGAGATGTGATGTCTCAATGCTTCTAATACCAAACCTGAGATCCTTCCTGTAACATGAGATGTGATATCCAACTCCTTCCATTCCAATCCTGAGACCCGTCCTATAGCATGAAATGTGATATCTCAATGCTTATACCAAACCTGAGACCCTTCCTATAGCATGAGATGTGATATCCAACTACTTCCCATTCCAATCCTGAGACCCTTCCTAAAGCATGAGATGTGATATCTCAATGCTTCTAATACCAAACCTGAGATCCTTCCTCTAACATGAAATGTGATATCGAACTCCTTCCCTTTCCAAACCTGAGAGCCTACCTATAGCATGAGATGTGATATCCAAGTCCTTCCCATTCCAATCCTTAGACCCTTCCTACAGCATGCAATATGATATCTCAATGATTCTAATAACAAACCTGAGACCCGTCCTATAGCATGAGATATGATATCCAAGTCCTTCCCATTCCAATCCTGAGACCCTTCCTATAACTTGAAATGTGATATCCAACTCCTTCCCATTCCAACCTGAGACCCTTCCTATAGCATGAGATGGGATATCCAACTTCGTCCAAATCCAATACTGATACCCTTCCGATAGCATGAGATGTGATATCCCAATGCTTCTACCAAACCTGAGACCCATACTATGGCATGAGATATGATATCCAAATCCTTCCCCTTCCAAACCTTAGACCCTTCCTTTATCATGAGATGTGGTATCCAACTCCTTCCCATTCGAATCCTGAGACCCTTCCTATAACATGAGATGTGATATCCAACTCCTTCCCATTCCAACCTGAGACACTTCCTATAGCATGAGAAGGGATATCCAACTCCTTCCCAATCCAATCCTGAGACCCTTCCGATAGCAGAGATGTGATATCTCAATGCTTATACCAAACCTGAGACCCTTCCTATAGCATGTGATGTGATATCCAACTCCTCCCCATTCCAATCCTGAGACCCTTCCACTAGCATGAGATGTGATATCTCAATGCTTCTAATACCAAACCTGAGATTCTTCCTCTAACATGAAATGTGATATCCAACTCCTTCCCTTTCCAAACCTAAGAGCCTATCTATAGCATGAGATGTGATATCCAAGTCCTTCACATTCCAACCCTTAGACCCTTCCTACAGCATGCAATATGATATCTCAATGATTCTAATAACAAACCTGAGACCCGTCCTATAACATGAGATGGGATATCCAACTCCTTCCCATTCCAATCCTGAGACACTTCCGATAGCAGAGATGTGATATCTCAATGTTTATACCAAACCTGAGACCCTTCCTATAACATGAGATGTGATATCCAACTCCTTCCCGTTCCAAACCTGAGACCCTTCCTTTAGCATGAGATGTGATATCCAGCTCCTTCCCATTCCAATCCTGAGACACTTCCGATAGCATGAGATGTGATATCTCAATGCTTCTAATATCAAAACTGAGACCCTCCCTATAGCATGATATGTGATATCTAAGTCCTTCCCATTCCAATCCTGAGACCCTTCCTATAGCATGAGATGTGATATCTCAATGCTTCTACCAAACCTGAGACCCTTCATTTAGCATGAGATGTGATATCCAACTCCTTCCCATTCCAATCCTGAGACCCTTCCTATAGCATGAGATGTGATATCTCAATACTTCTAATACCAAACCTGAGATCCTTCCGATAACATGAGATGTGATATCTCAATACTTCTAATACCAAACCTGAGATCCATCCTATAACATGAGATGTGATATCCAACTCCTTCCCTTTCCAAACCTGAGAGCCTATCTATAGCATGAGATGTGATATCCAGGTCCTTCCCATTCCAATCCTTAGACCCTTCCTACAGCATGCAATATGATATCTCAATGATTCTAATAACAAACCTGAGACCCGTCCTATAGCATGAGATATGATATCCAAGACCTTCCCATTCCAATCCTGAGACCCTTCCTATAACATGAAATGTGATATCCAACTCCTTCCCATTCCAACCTGAGACCCTTCCTATAGCATGAGATGGGATATCCAACTTCTTCCAAATCCAATACTGATACCCTTCCGATAGCATGAGATGTGATATCCCAATGCTTCTACCAAACCTGAGACCCATACTATGGCATGAGATGTGATATCAAACTCCTTCCCATTCCAATCCTGAGACCCTTCCTATAGCTTGAGGTGTGATATCCAACTCCTTCCCATTCCAATTCTGAGACCCTTCTTATACCATGAGACTTGATATCTCAATGCTTCTAATACCAAACCTGAGACCCGTCCTATAACATGAGATGTGATATCCAAATCCTTCCCCTTCCAAACCTTAGACCCTTCCTTTATCATGAGATGTGATATCCAACTCCTTCCCATTCCAATCCTGAGACCCTTCCGATATCATGAGATTTGTTATCTCAATGCTTCTAATATCAAACTTGAGACCCTCCCTATAGCATGAGATGTGACATCCAAGTCCTTCCCATTCCAATCCTGAGACCCTTCCTATAGCATGAGATGTGATATCTCTATGCTTCTAATACCAAACCTGAGACCCTTCCTATAACATGAGATGGGATATCCAACTCCTTCCCATTCCAATCCTGAGACCTTTCCGATAGCAGAGATGTGATATCTCAATGCTTATACCAAACCTGAGAACCTTCCTATGGCCTGAGATGTCATATACAACTCCTTCCCATTCCAATCCTGAGACCCTTCCTTTAGCATGAGATGTGATATCTCAATGCTTATACCAAATCTGAGACCCTTCCTATAGCATGAGATGTGATATCCAATTCCTTCCCATTCCAATCCTGAGACCCTTCCTATAGCATGAGATGTGATATCTCAATGCTTATACCAAATCTGAGACCCTTCCTATAGCATGAGATGTGATATCCAATTCCTTCCCATTCCAATCCTGAGACCCTTCCTTTAGCATGAGATGTGATATCTCAATGATTCTAATACCAAACCAGAGACTCTTCCTATAACATGAGATGGGATATCCAACTCCTTCCCATTCCAATCCTGAGCCGCTTCCGATAGCAGAGATGTGATATCTCAATGCTTATACCAAACCTGAGACCCTTCCTATAACATGAGATGTGATATCCAACTCCTTCCCGTTCCAAACCTGAGACACTAACTATAGCATATGTGATATCCAACTCCTTCCCATTCCAAACATGAGACCCTTCCTATAGCAAGAAAGTAATATCCAACTCCTACCCATTCCAATCCTGAGACCCTTCCTATAGCAAGAGATGTGATATCCAAATCCTTCCCATTCCAATCCTGAGACCCTTCCTATAACATGAGATGTGATATCCAACTCCTTCCCATTCCAACCTGAGACACTTCCTATAGCATGAGAAGGGATATTCAACTCCTTCCCAATCCAATCCTGAGACCCTTCCGATAGCAGAGATGTGATATCTCAATGCTTTTACCAAACCTGAGACCCTTCCTATGGCATGAGATGTGATATCCAACTCCTTGCCATTCAAATCCTGAGACCCTTCCTATAGCATGAGAAGGGATATCCAACTCCTTCCCAATCCAATCCTGAGACCCTTCCGATAGCAGCGACGTGATATCTCAATGCTTCTACCAAACCTGAGACCCTTCCTTTAGCATGAGATGTGATATCCAAATCCTTCACATTCCAATCCTGAGACCCTTCCTTTAGCATGAGATGTGATATCTCAATGCTTATACCAAATCTGAGACCCTTCCTATAGCATGAGATGTGATATCCAATTCCTTCCCATTCCAATCCTGAGACCCTTCCTATAGCATGAGATGTGATATCTCAATGCTTATACCAAACCTGAGAGCCTACCTATAGCATGAGATGTGATATCCAAGTCCATCCCATTCCAATCCTTTGACCCTTCCTACAGCATGCGATGTGATATCTCAATGATTCTACCAAACCAGAGACTCTTCCAATAACATGAGATGGGATATCCAACTCCTTCCCATTCCAATCCTGAGCCGCTTCCGATAGCAGAGATGTGATATCTCAATGCTTATACCAAACCTGAGACCCTTCCTATAACATGAGATGTGATATCCAACTCCTTCCCGTTCCAAACCTGAGACACTAACTATAGCATATGTGATATCCAACTCCTTCCCATTCCAAACATGAGACCCTTCCTATAGCAAGAAAGTAATATCCAACTCCTACCCATTCCAATCCTGAGACCCTTCCTATAGCAAGAGATGTGATATCCAAATCCTTCCCATTCCAATCCTGAGACCCTTCCTATAACATGAGATGTGATATCCAACTCCTTCCCATTCCAACCTGAGACACTTCCTATAGCATAAGAAGGGATATCCAACTCCTTCCCAATCCAATCCTGAGACCCTTCCGATAGCAGAGATGTGATATCTCAATGCTTATACCAAACCTGAGACCCTTCCTATGGCATGAGATGTGATATCCAACTCCTTCCCAATCCAATCCTGAGACCCTTCCGATAGCAGAGACGTGATATCTCAATGCTTCTACCAAACCTGAGACCCTTCCTTTAGCATGAGATGTGATATCCAAATCCTTCAAATTCCAATCCTGAGACCCTTCCTATAGCATGAGATGTGATATCTCAATGCTTCTAATACCAAACCTGAGATCCTTCCTATAACATGAGATGTGATATCCAATTCCTTCCCATTCCAAACCTGAGACCCTTCCTATTGGATGAGATGTGATATCCAACTCCTTCCCATTCCAACCCTGAGACCCTTCCTATAGCATGAGATGTGATGTCTCAATGCTTCTAATACCAAACCTGAGATCCTTCCTATAACATGAGATGTGATATCCAACTCCTTCCATTCCAATCCTGAGACCCGTCCTATAGCATGAGATGTGATATCTCAATGCTTATACCAAACCTGAGACCCTTCCTATAGCATGAGATGTGATATCCAACTGCTTCCCATTCCAATCCTGAGACCCTTCCTATAGCATGAGATGTGATATCTCAATGCTTCTAATACCAAACCTGAGATCCTTCCTCTAACATGAAATGTGATATCCAACTCCTTCCCTTTCCAAACCTAAAAGCCTATCTATAGCATGAGATGTGATATCCAAGTCCTTCCCATTCCAACCCTTAGACCCTTCCTACAGCATGCAATATGATATCTCAATGATTCTAATAACAAACCTGAGACCCGTCCTATAACATGAGATGGGATATCCAACTCCTTCCCATTCCAATCCTGAGACACTTCCGATAGCAGAGATGTGATATCTCAATGCTTATACCAAACCTGAGACCCTTCCTATAACATGAGATGTGATATCCAAATCCTTCCCGTTCCAAACCTGAGACCCTTCCTTTAGCATGAGATGTGATATCCAGCACCTTCCCATTCCAATCCTGAGACACTTCCTATAGCATGAGATGTGATATCTCAATGCTTCTAATATCAAAACTGAGACCCTCCCTATAGCATGATATGTGATATCTAAGTCCTTCCCATTCCAATCCTGAGACCCTCCCTATAGCATGAGATGTGATATCCAACTCCTTCCCATTCCAATCCTGAGACCCTTCCTATAGCATGAGATATGATATCTCAATACTTCTAATACCAAACGTGAGATCCTTCCGATAACATGAGATGTGATATCCAAATCCTTCCCCTTCCAATCCTGAGACCCTCCCTTTAGCATGAGATGTGATATCCAACTCCTTCCTATTCCAATCCTGAGACTCTTCTGATAGCATGAGATGTGATATCTCAATGCTTCTAATACCAAACCTGAGATCCTTCCGATAGCATGAGATGTGATATCTCAATGCTTCTAATACCAAACCTGAGATCCTTCCTATAACATGAGATGTGATATCCAAATCCTTCCCCTTCCAAACCTGAGACCCTCCCTTTAGCATGAGATGTGATATCCAACTCCTTCCCATTCCATTCCTGAGACCCTTCTGATAGCATGAGATGTGATATCTCAATGCCTCTAATACCAAACCTGAGATCCTACCTCTAACATGAAATGTGATATCCAACTATTTCCCCTTCCAAACCTGAGAGCCTTCCTATAGCATGAGATGTGATATCCAAGTCCTCCCCATTCCAATCCTGAGACCCTTCCTATAGCTTGAGATGTGATATCCAACTCCTTCCCATTCCAATTCTGAGACCCTTCCTATACTATGAGACTTGATATCTCAATGCCTCTAATACAAACGTGAGACCCGTAATATAACATGAGATTTGATATCCAGATGCTTCCCCTTCCAAACCTTAGACCCTTCCTTTATCTTGAGATGTGATATCCAACTCCTTCCCATTCCAATCCTGAGACCCTTCCGATATCATGAGATGTGATATCTCAAAGCTTCTAATATCAAACTTGAGACCCTCCCTATAGCATGAGATGTGATATCCAAGTCCTTCCCATTCCAATCATGAGACCCTTCCTATAGCTTGAGGTGTGATATCCAACTCCTTCCCATTCCAATTCTGAGACCCTTCTTATACCATGAGACTTGATATCTCAATGCTTCTAATACCAAACCTGAGACCCGTCCTATAACATGAGATGTGATATCCAAATCCTTCCCCTTCCAAACCTTAGACCCTTCCTTTATCATGAGATGTGATATCCAACTCCTTCCCATTCCAATCCTGAGACCCTTCCGATATCATGAGATTTGTTATCTCAATGCTTCTAATATCAAACTTGAGACCCTCCCTATAGCATGAGATGTGACATCCAAGTCCTTCCCATTCCAATCCTGAGACCCTTCCTATAGCATGAGATGTGATATCCAACTCCTTCCCATTCCAACCTGAGACACTTCCTATAGCATGAGAAGGGATATCTAACTCCTTCCCAATCCAATCCTGAGACCCTTCCGATAGCAGAGATGTGATATCTGAATGCTTATACCAAACCTGAGACCCTTCCTATGGCATGAGATGTGATATCCAACTCCTTGCCATTCAAATCCTGAGACCCTTCCTATAGCATGAGATGTGATATCTCTATGCTTCTAATACCAAACCTGAGACCCTTCCTATAACATGAGATGGGAAATCCAACTCCTTCCCATTCCAATCCTGAGACCCTTCCGATAGCAGAGATGTGATATCTCAATGCTTATACCAAACCTGAGAACCTTCCTATGGCCTGAGATGTCATATACAACTCCTTCCCATTCCAATCCTGAGACCCTTCCTTTAGCATGAGATGTGATATCTCAATGCTTATACCAAATCTGAGACCCTTCCTATAGCATGAGATGTGATATCCAATTCCTTCCCATTCCAATCCTGAGACCCTTCCTATAGCATGAGATGTGATATCTCAATGCTTATACCAAACCTGAGAGCCTACCTATAGCATGAGTTGTGATATCCAAGTCCATCCCATTCCAATCCTTAGACCCTTCCTACAGCATGCAATGTGATATCTCAATGATTCTAATACCAAACCAGAGACTCTTCCTATAACATGAGATGGGATATCCAACTCCTACCCATTCCAATCCTGAGACCCTTCCTATAGCAAGAGATGTGATATCCAAATCCTTCCCATTCCAATCCTGAGACCCTTCCTATAACATGAGATGTGATATCCAACTCCTTCCCATTCCAACCTGAGACACTTCCTATAGCATGAGAAGGGATATCCAACTCCTTCCCAATACAATCCTGAGACCCTTCCGATAGCAGAGATGTGATATCTCAATGCTTATACCAAACCTGAGACCCTTCCTATGGCATGAGATGTGATATCCAACTCCTTCCCAATCCAATCCTGAGACCCTTCCGATAGCAGAGACGTGATATCTCAATGCTTCTACCAAACCTGAGACCCTTCCTTTAGCATGAGATGTGATATTCAAATCCTTCACATTCCAATCCTGAGACCCTTCCTATAGCATGAGATGTGATATCTCAATGCTTCTAATACCAAACCTGAGATCCTTCCTATAACATGAGATGTGATATCCAATTCCTTCCCATTCCAAACCTGAGACCCTTCCTATTGGATGCGATGTGATATCCAACTCCTTCCCATTCCAACCCTGAGACCCTTCCTATAGCATGAGATGTGATGTCTCAATGCTTCTAATACCAAACCTGAGATCCTTCCTATAACATGAGATGTGATATCCAACTCCTTCCATTCCAATCCTGAGACCCGTCCTATAGCATGAGATGTGATATCTCAATGCTTATACCAAACCTGAGACCCTTCCTATAGCATGAGATGTGATATCCAACTGCTTCCCATTCCAATCCTGAGACCCTTCCTATAGCATGAGATGTGATATCTCAATGATTCTAATAACAAACCTGAGACCCGTCCTATAACATGAGATGGGATATCCAACTCCTTCCCATTCCAACCCTTAGACCCTTCCTACAGCATGCAATATGATATCTCAATGATTCTAATAACAAACCTGAGACCCGTCCTATAACATGAGATGGGATATCCAACTCCTTCCCATTCCAATCCTGAGACACTTCCGATAGCAGAGATGTGATATCTCAATGCTTTTACCAAACCTGAGACCCTTCCTATAACATGAGATATGATATCCAAATCCTTCCCGTTCCAAACCTGAGACCCTTCCTTTAGCATGAGATGTGATATCCAGCACCTTCCCATTCCAATCCTGAGACACTTCCTATAGCATGAGATGTGATATCTCAATGCTTCTAATATCAAAACTGAGACCCTCCCTATAGCATGATATGTGATATCTAAGTCCTTCCCATTCCAATCCTGAGACCCTCCCTATAGCATGAGATGTGATATCCAACTCCTTCCCATTCCAATCCTGAGACCCTTCCTATAGCATGAGATATGATATCTCAATACTTCTAATACCAAACGTGCGATCCTTCCGATAACATGAGATGTGATATCCAAATCCTTCCCCTTCCAATCCTGAGACCCTCCCTTTAGCATGAGATGTGATATCCAACTCCTTCCTATTCCAATCCTGAGACTCTTCTGATAGCATGATATGTGATATCTCAATGCTTCTAATACCAAACCTGAGATCCTTCCAATAGCATGAGATGTGATATCTCAATGCTTCTAATACCAAACCTGAGATCCTTCCTATAACATGAGATATGATATCCAAATCCTTCCCCTTCCAAACCTGAGACCCTCCCTTTAGCATGAGATGTGATATCCAACTCCTTCCCATTCCATTCCTGAGACCCTTCTGATAGCATGAGATGTGATATCTCAATGCCTCTAATACCAAACCTGAGATCCTACCTCTAACATGAAATGTGATATCCAACTCTTTCCCCTTCCAAACCTGAGAGCCTTCCTATAGCATGAGATGTGATATCCAAGTCCTTCCCATTCCAATCCTGAGACCCTTCCTATAACTTGAGATGTGATATCCAACTCCTTCCCATTCCAATTCTGAGACCCTTCCTATACTATGAGACTTGATATCTCAATGCTTCTAATACAAACGTGAGACCCGTAATATAACATGAGATGTGATATCCAAATCCTTCCCCTTCCAAACCTTAGACCCTTCCTTTATCATGAGATGTGATATCCAACTCCTTCCCATTCCAATCCTGAGACCCTTCCGATATCATGAGATGTGATATCTCAAAGCTTCTAATATCAAACTTGAGACCCTCCCTATAGCATGAGATGTGATATCCAAGTCCTTCCCATTCCAATCCTGAGACCCTTCCTATAGCATGAGATGTGATATCTCAATGCTTCTAATACCAAACCTGAGACCCTTCCTATAACATGAGATGGGAATATCCAACTCCTTCCCATTCCAATCCTGAGACCCTTCCGATAGCAGAGATGTGATATCTCAATGCTTATACCAATCCTGAGATCCTTCCTATAACATGAGATGTGATATCCAACTCCTTCCCATTCCAATCCTGAGACACTTCCTATAGCATGAGATGTGATATCTCACTGCTTATACCAAACCTGAGACCCTTCCCATAGCATGAGATGTGATATCCAACTCCTTCCCATTCCAATCCTCAGACCCTTCCTATAGCATGAGATGTGATATCTCAATGCTTCTAATATCAAACTTGAGACCCTACCTATAGCATGAGATGTGATATCCAAGTCCTTCCCATTACAATCCTGAGACACTTCCTATAGCATGAGATGTGATATCCAACTCCTTCCCATTCCAATCCTGAGACCCTTCCTATAGCATGAGATATGATATCTCAATACTTCTAATACCAAACGTGAGATCCTTCCGATAACATGAGATGTGATATCCAAATCCTTCCCCTTCCAAACCTGAGACCCTCCCTTTAGCATGAGATGTGATATCCAACTCCTTCCCATTCCAATCCTGAGACCCTTCTGATAGCATGAGATGTGATATCTCAATGCTTCTAATACCAAACCTGAGATCCTTCCGATAGCATGAGATGTGATATCTCAATGCTTCTAATACCAAACCTGAGATCCTTCCTATAACATGAGATGTGATATCCAAATCCTTCCCCTTCCAAACCTGAGACCCTCCCTTTAGCATGAGATGTGATATCCAACTCCTTCCCATTCCATTCCCGAGACCCTTCTGATAGCATGAGATGTGATATCTCAATGCCTCTAATACCAAACCTGAGATCCTACCTCTAACATGAAATGTGATATCCAACTCTTTCCCCTTCCAAACCTGAGAGCCTTCCTATAGCATGAGATCTGATATCCAAGTCCTTCCCATTCCAATCCTGATACCCTTCCTATTGCTTGAGATGTGATATCCAACTCCTTCCCATTCCAATTCTGAGACCCTTCCTATACTCTGAGACTTGATATCTCAATGCTTCTAATACCAAACCTGAGACCCGTAATATAACATGAGATGTGATATCCAAATCCTTCCCCTTCCAAACCTTAGACCCTTCCTTTATCATGAGATGTGATGTCCAACTCCTTCCCATTCCAATCCTGAGACCCTTCCGATATCATGAGATGTGATATCTCAAAGCTTCTAATATCAAACTTGAGACCCTCCCTATAGCATGAGATGTGATATCCAAGTCCTTCCCATTCCAATCCTGAGACCCTTCCTATAGCATGAGATGTGATATCTCAATGCTTCTAATACCAAACCTGAGACCCTTCCTATTACATGAGATGGGAATATCCAACTCCTTCCCATTCCAATCCTGAGACCCTTCCGATAGCAGAGATGTGATATCTCAATGCTTATACCAAACCTGAGACCCTTCGTATGGCATGAGATGTGATATCCAACTCCTTGCCATTCAAATCCTGAGACCCTTCCTATAGCATGAGAAGGGATATCCAACTCCTTCCCAATCCAATCCTGAGACCCTTCCGATAGCAGAGACGTGATATCTCAATGCTTCTACCAAACCTGAGACCCTTCCTTTAGCATGAGATGTGATATCCAAATCCTTCACATTCCAATCCTGAGTCCCTTCCTATAGCATGAGATGTGATATCTCAATGCTTCTAATACCAAACCTGAGATCCTTCCTATAACATGAGATGTGATATCCAATTCCTTCCCATTCCAAACCTGAGACCCTTCCTATTGGATGAGTTGTGATATCCAACTCCTTCCCATTCCAACCCTGAGACCCTTCCTATAGCATGAGATGTGATGTCTCAATGATTCTAATACCAAACCTGAGATCCTTCCTATAACATGAGATGTGATATCCAACTCCTTCCATTCCAATCCTGAGACCCGTCCTATAGCATGAGATGTGATATCGCAATGCTTATACGAAACCTGAGACCCTTCCTATAGCATGAGATGTGATATCCAACTACTTCCCATTCCAATCCTGAGACCCTTCCTATAGCATGAGATGTGTTATCTCAATGCTTCTAATACCAAACCTGAGACCCTTCCTTTAGCATGAGATGTGATATCCAGCTCCTTCCCATTCCAATCCTGAGACACTTCCGATAGCATGAGATGTGATATCTCAATGCTTCTAATATCAAAACTGAGACCCTCCCTATAGCATGATATGTGATATCTAAGTCCTTCCCATTCCAATCCTGAGACACTCCCTATAGCATGAGATGTGATATCCAACTCTTTCCCATTCCACTCCTGAGACCCTTCCTATAGCATGAGATATGATATCTCAATATTTCTAATACCAAACGTGAGATCCTTCCGATAACATGAGATGTGATATCCAAATCCTTCCCCTTCCAAACCTGAGACCCTCCCTTTAGCATGAGATGTGATATCCAACTCCTTCCCATTCCAATCCTGAGACCCTTCTGATAGCATGAGATGTGATATCTCAATGCTTCTAATACCAAACCTGAGATCCTTCCGATAGCATGAGATGTGATATCTCAATGCTTCTAATACCAAACCTGAGATCCTTCCTATAACATGAGATGTGATATCCAAATCATTCCCCTTCCAAACCTGAGACCCTCCCTTTAGCATGAGATGTGATATCCAACTCCTTCCCATTCCATTCCTGAGACCCTTCTGATAGCATGAGATGTGATATCTCAATGCCTCTAATACCAAACCTGAGATCCTACCTCTAACATGAAATGTGATATCCAACTCTTTCCCCTTCCAAACCTGAGAGCCTTCCTATAGCATGAGATGTGACATCCAAGTCCTTCCCATTCCAATCCTGAGACCCTTCCTATAGCTTGAGATGTGATATCCAACTCCTTCCCATTCCAATTCTGAGACCCTTCCTATACTCTGAGACTTGATATCTCAATGCTTCTAATACCAAACCTGAGACCCGTAATATAACATGAGATGTGATATCCAAATCCTTCCCCTTCCAAACCTTAGACCCTTCCTTTATCATGAGATGTGATATCCAACTCCTTCCCATTCCAATCCTGAGACCCTTCCGATATCATGAGATGTGATATCTCAAAGCTTCTAATATCAAACTTGAGACCCTCCCTATAGCAGCGGATGTGATATCCAAGTCCTTCCCATTCCAATCCTGAGACCCTTCCTATAGCATGAGATGTGATATCTCAATGCTTCTAATACCAAACCAATGACCCTTCCTATAACATGAGATGGGAATATCCAACTCCTTCCCATTCCAATCCTGAGACCCTTCCGATAGCAGAGATGTGATATCTCAATGCTTATACCAAACCTGAGACCCTTCCTATGGCATGAGATGTGATATCCAACTCCTTGCCATTCAAATCCTGAGACCCTTCCTATAGCATGAGAAGGGATATCCAACTCCTTCCCAATCCAATCCTGAGACCCTTCCGATAGCAGAGACGTGATATCTCAATGCTTCTACCAAACCTGAGACCCTTCCTTTAGCATGAGATGTGATATCCAAATCCTTCACATTCCAATCCTGAGACCCTTCCTATAGCATGAGATGTGATATCTCAATGCTTCTAATACCAAACCTGAGATCTTTCCTATAACATGAGATGTGATATCCAATTCCTTCCCATTCCAAACCTGAGACCCTTCCTATTGGATGAGATGTGATATCCAACTCCTTCCCATTCCAACCCTGAACCCTTCCTATAGCATGGGATGTGATGTCTCAATGCTTCCAATACCAAACCTGAGATCCTTCCTATAACATGATATGTGATATCCAACTCCTTCCATTCAAATCCTGAGACCTGTCCTATAGCATGAGATGTGATATCTCAATGCTTATACCAAACCTGAGACCCTTCCTATAGCATGAGATGTGATATCCAACTACTTCCCATTCCAATCCTGAGACCCTTCATATAGCATGAGATGTGATATCTCAATGCTTCTAATACCAAACCTGAGATCCTTCCTCTAACATGAAATGTGATATCCAACTCCTTCCCTTTCCAAACCTAAGAGCCTATCTATAGCATGAGATGTGATATCCAAGTCCTTCCCATTCCAATCCTTAGACCCTTCCTACAGCATGCAATATGATATCTCAATGATTCTAATAACAAACCTGAGACCCGTCCTATAGCATGAGATATGATATCCAAGTCCTTCCCATTCCAATCCTGAGACCCTTCCTATATCATGAAATGTGATATCCAACTCCTTCCCATTCCAACCTGAGACCCTTCCTATAGCATGAGATGGGATATCCAACTTCTTCCAAATCCAATACTGATACCCTTCCGATAGCATGAGATGTGATATCCCAATGCTTCTACCAAACCTGAGACCCATACTATGGCATGAGATGTGATATCAAACTCCTTCCCATTCCAATCCTGAGACCCTTCCTATAGCTTGAGGTGTGATATCCAACTCCTTCCCATTCCAATTCTGAGACCCTTCTTATACCATGAGACTTGATATCTCAATGCATCTAATACCAAACCTGAGAGCCGTCCTATAACATGAGATGTGATATCCAAATCCTTCCCCTTCCAAACCTTAGACCCTTCCTTTATCATGAGATGTGATATCCAACTCCTTCCCATTCCAATCCTGAGACCCTTCCGATATCATGAGATTTGTTATCTCAATGCTTCTAATATCAAACTTGAGACCCTCCCTATAGCATGAGATGTGACAACCAAGTCCTTCCCATTCCAATCCTGAGACCCTTCCTATAACATGAGATGTGATATCCAACTCCTTCCCATTCCAACCTGAGACACTTCCTATAGCATGAGAAGGGATATCTAACTCCTTCCCAATCCAATCCTGAGACCCTTCCGATAGCAGAGATGTGATATCTCAATGCTTATACCAAACCTGAGACCCTTCCTATGGCATGAGATGTGATATCCAACTCCTTGCCATTCAAATCCTGAGATCCTTCCTATAGCATGAGATGTGATATCTCTATGCTTCTAATACCAAACCTGAGACCCTTCCTATAACATGAGATGGGATATCCAACTGCTTCCCATTCCAATCCTGAGACCCTTCCGATAGCAGAGATGTGATATCTCAATGCTTATACCAAACCTGAGAACCTTCCTATGGCCTGAGATGTCATATACAACTCCTTCCCATTCCAATCCTGAGACCCTTCCTTTAGCATGAGATGTGATATCTCAATGCTTATACCAAATCTGAGACCCTTCCTATAGCATGAGATGTGATATCCAATTCCTTCCCATTCCAATCCTGAGACCCTTCCTATAGCATGAGATGTGATATCCCAATGCTTATACCAAACCTGAGAGCCTACCTATAGCATGAGATGTGATATCCAAGTCCATCCCATTCCAATCCTTAGACCTTTCCTACAGCATGCGATGTGATATCTCAATGATTCTAATACCAAACCAGAGACTCTTCCTATAACATGAGATGGGATATCCAACTCCTTCCCATTCCAATCCTGAGCCGCTTCCGATAGCAGAGATGTGATATCTCAATGCTTATACCAAACCTGAGACCCTTCCTATAACATGAGATGTGATATCCAACTCCTTCCCGTTCCAAACCTGAGACACTAACTATAGCATATGTTATATCCAACTCCTTCACATTCCAAACATGAGACCCTTCCTATAGCAAGAAAGTAATATCCAACTCCTACCCATTCCAATCCTGAGACCCTTCCTATAGCAAGAGATGTGATATCCAAATCCTTCCCATTCCAATCCTGAGACCCTTCCTATAACATGAGATGTCATATCCAACTCCTTCCCATTCCAACCTGAGACACTTCCTATAGCATGAGAAGGGATATCCAACTCCTTCCCAATCCAATCCTGAGACCCTTCCGATAGCAGAGATGTGATATCTCAATGCTTATACCAAACCTGAGACCCTTCCTATGGCATGAGATGTGATATCCAACTCCTTCCCAATCCAATCCTGAGACTCTTCCGATAGCAGAGACGTGATATCTCAATGCTTCTACCAAACCTGAGACCCTTCCTTTAGCATGAGATGTGATATCCAAATCCTTCACATTCCAATCCTGAGACCCTTCCTATAGCATGAGATGTGATATCTCAATGCTTCTAATACCAAACCTGAGATCCTTCCTATAACATGAGATGTGATATCCAATTCCTTCCCATTCCAAACCTGAGACCCTTCCTATTGGATGAGATGTGATATCCAACTCCTTCCCATTCCAACCCTGAGACCCTTCCTATAGCATGAGATGTGATGTCTCAATGCTTCTAATACCAAACCTGAGATCCTTCCTATAACATGAGATGTGATATCCAACTCCTTCCATTCCAATCCTGAGACCCGTCCTATAGCATGAGATGTGATATCTCAATGCTTATACCAAACCTGAGACCCTTCCTATAGCATGAGATGTGATATCCAACTGCTTCCCATTCCAATCCTGAGACCCTTCCTATAGCATGAGATGTGATATCTCAATGCTTCTAATACCAAACCTGAGATCCTTCCTCTAACATGAAATGTGATATCCAACTCCTTCCCTTTCCAAACCTAAGAGCCTATCTATACCATGAGATGTGATATCCAAGTCCTTCCCATTAAAACCCTTAGACCCTTCCTACAGCATGCAATATGATATCTCAATGATTCTAATAACAAACCTGAGACCCGTCCTATAACATGAGATGGGATATCCAACTCCTTCCCATTCCAATCCTGAGACACTTCCGATAGCAGAGATGTGATATCTCAATGCTTATACCAAACCTGAGACCCTTCCTATAACATGAGATGTGATATCCAAATCCTTCCCGTTCCAAACCTGAGACCCTTCCTTTAGCATGAGATGTGATATCCAGCACCTTCCCATTCCAATCCTTAGACACTTCCTATAGCATGAGATGTGATATCTCAATGCTTCTAATATCAAAACTGAGACCCTCCCTATAGCATGATATGTGATATCTAAGTCCTTCCCATTCCAATCCTGAGACCCTCCCTATAGCATGAGATGTGATATCCAACTCCTTCCCATTCCAATCCTGAGACCCTTCCTATAGCATGAGATATGATATCTCAATACTTCTAATACCAAACGTGAGATCCTTCCGATAACATGAGATGTGATATCCAAATCCTTCCCCTTCCAATCCTGAGACCCTCCCTTTAGCATGAGATGTGATATCCAACTCCTTCCTATTCCAATCCTGAGACTCTTCTGATAGCATGAGATGTGATATCTCAATGCTTCTAATACCAAACCTGAGATCCTTCCGATAGCATGAGATGTGATATCTCAATGCTTCTAATACCAAACCTGAGATCCTTCCTATAACATGAGATGTGATATCCAAATCCTTCCCCTTCCAAACCTGAGACCCTCCCTTTAGCATGAGATGTGATATCCAACTGCTTCCCATTCCAATCCTGAGACCCTTCCTATAGCATGAGATGTGATATCTCAATGCTTCTAATACCAAACCTGAGATCCTTCCTCTAACATGAAATGTGATATCCAACTCCTTCCCTTTCCAAACCTAAGAGCCTATCTATACCATGAGATGTGATATCCAAGTCCTTCCCATTCCAACCCTTAGACCCTTCCTACAGCATGCAATATGATATCTCAATGATTCTAATAACAAACCTGAGACCCGTCCTATAACATGAGATGGGATATCCAACTCCTTCCCATTCCAATCCTGAGACACTTCCGATAGCAGAGATGTGATATCTCAATGCTTATACCAAACCTGAGACCCTTCCTATAACATGAGATGTGATATCCAAATCCTTCCAGTTCCAAACCTGAGACCCTTCCTTTAGCATGAGATGTGATATCCAGCACCTTCCCATTCCAATCCTGAGACACTTCCTATAGCATGAGATGTGATATCTCAATGCTTCTAATATCAAAACTGAGACCCTCCCTATAGCATGATATGTGATATCTAAGTCCTTCCCATTCCAATCCTGAGACCCTCCCTATAGCATGAGATGTGATATCCAACTCCTTCCCATTCCAATCCTGAGACCCTTCCTATAGCATGAGATATGATATCTCAATACTTCTAATACCAAACGTGAGATCCTTCCGATAACATGAGATGTGATATCCAAATCCTTCCCCTTCCAATCCTGAGACCCTCCCTTTAGCATGAGATGTGATATCCAACTCCTTCCTATTCCAATCCTGAGACTCTTCTGATAGCATGAGATGTGATATCTCAATGCTTCTAATACCAAACCTGAGATCCTTCCGATAGCATGAGATGTGATATCTCAATGCTTCTAATACCAAACCTGAGATCCTTCCTATAACATGAGATGTGATATCCAAATCCTTCCCCTTCCAAACCTGAGACCCTCCCTTTAGCATGAGATGTGATATCCAACTCCTTCCCATTCCATTCCTGAGACCCTTCTGATAGCATGAGATGTGATATCTCAATGCCTCTAATACCAAACCTGAGATCCTACCTCTAACATGAAATGTGATATCCAACTCTTTCCCCTTCCAAACCTGAGAGCCTTCCAATAGCATGAGATGTGATATCCAAGTCCTTCCCATTCCAATCCTGAGACCCTTCCTATAGCTTGAGATGTGATATCCAACTCCTTCCCATTCCAATTCTGAGACCCTTCCTATACTATGAGATTTGATATCTCAATGCTTCTAATACAAACGTGAGACCCGTAATATAACATGAGATGTGATATCCAAATCCTTCCCCTTCCAAACCTTAGACCCTTCCTTTATCATGAGATGTGATATCCAACTCCTTCCCATTCCAATCCTGAGACCCTTCCGATATCATGAGATGTGATATCTCAAAGCTTCTAATATCAAACTTGAGACCTTCCCTATAGCATGAGATGTGATATCCAAGTCCTTCCCATTCCAATCCTGAGACCCTTCCTATAGCATGAGATGTGATATCTCAATGCTTCTAATACCAAACCTGAGACCCTTCCTATAACATGAGATGGGAATATCCAACTCCTTCCCATTCCAATCCTGAGACCCTTCCGGTAGCAGAGATGTGATATCTCAATGCTTATACCAAACCTGAGATCCTTCCTATAACATGAGATGTGATATCCAACTCCTTCCCATTCCAATCCTGAGACACTTCCTATAGCATGAGATACGATATCTCACTGCTTATACCAAACCTGAGACCCTTCCCATAGCATGAGATGTGATATCCAACTCCTTCCCATTCCAATCCTCAGACCCTTCCTATAGCATGAGATGTGATATCTCAATGCTTCTAATATCAAACTTGAGACCCTACCTATAGCATGAGATGTGATATCCAAGTCCTTCCCATTACAATCCTGAGACACTTCCTATAACATGAGATGTGATATCCAACTCCTTCCCATTCCATTCCTGAGACCCTTCCTATAGCATGAGATATGATATCTCAATACTTCTAATACCAAACGTGAGATCCTTCCGATAACATGAGATGTGATATCCAAATCCTTCCCCTTCCAAACCTGAGACCCTCCCTTTAGCATGAGATGTGATATCCAACTCCTTCCCATTCCAATCCTGAGACCCTTCTGATAGCATGAGATGTGATATCTCAATGCTTCTAATACCAAACCTGAGATCCTTCCTATAACATGAGATGTGATATCCAAATCCTTTCCCTTCCAAACCTGAGACCCTCCCTTTACCATGAGATGTGATATCCAACTCCTTCCCATTCCATTCCCGAGACCCTTCTGATAGCATGAGATGTGATATCTCAATGCCTCTAATACCAAACCTGAGATCCTACCTCTAACATGAAATGTGATATCCAACTCTTTCCCCTTCCAAACCTGAGAGCCTTCCTATAGCATGAGATGTGATATCCAAGTCCTTCCCATTCCAATCCTGAGACCCTTCCTATAGCTTGAGATGTGATATCCAACTCCTTCCCATTCCAATTCTGAGACCCTTCCTATACTCTGAGACTTGATATCTCAATGCTTCTAATACCAAATCTGAGACCCGTAATATAACATGAGATGTGATATCCAAATCCTTCCCCTTCCAAACCTTAGACCCTTCCTTTATCATGAGATGTGATATCCAACTCCTTCCCATTCCAATCCTGAGACCCTTCCGATATCATGAGATGTGATATCTCAAAGCTTCTAATATCAAACTTGAGACCCTCCCTATAGCATGAGATGTGATATCCAAGTCCTTCCCATTCCAATCCTGAGACCCTTCCTATAGCATGAGATGTGATATCTCAATGCTTCTAATACCAAACCTGAGACCCTTCCTATTACATGAGATGGGAATATCCATCTCCTTCCCATTCCAATCCTGAGACCCTTCCGATAGCAGAGATGTGATATCTCAATGCTTATACCAAACCTGAGACCCTTCGTATGGCATGAGATGTGATATCCAACTCCTTGCCATTCAAATCCTGAGACCCTTCCTATAGCATGAGAAAGGATATCCAACTCCTTCCCAATCCAATCCTGAGACCCTTCCGATAGCAGAGACGTGATATCTCAATGCTTCTACCAAACCTGAGACCCTTCCTTTAGCATGAGATGTGATATCCAAATCCTTCACATTCCAATCCTGAGACCCTTCCTATAGCATGACATGTGATATCTCAATGCTTCTAATACCAAACCTGAGATCCTTCCTATAACATGAGATGTGATATCCAATTCCTTCCCATTCCAAACCTGAGACCCTTCCTATTGGATGAGTTGTGATATCCAACTCTTTCCCATTCCAACCCTGAGACCCTTCCTATAGCATGAGATGTGATGTCTCAATGATTCTAATACCAAACCTGAGATCCTTCCTATAAAATGAGATGTGATATCCAACTCCTTCCATTCCAATCCTGAGACCCGTCCTATAGCATGAGATGTGATATCTCAATGCTTATACCAAACCTGAGACCCTTCCTATAGCATGAGATGTGATATCCAACTACTTCCCATTCCAATCCTGAGACCCTTCCTATAGCATGAGATGTGATATCTCAGTGCTTCTAATACCAAACCTGAGATCCTTCCTCTAACATGAAATGTGATATCCAACTCCTTCCCTTTCCAAACCTAAGAGCCTATCTATAGCATGAGATGTGATATCCAGGTCCTTCCTATTCCAATCCTTAGACCCTTCCTACAGCATGCAATATGATATCTCAATGATTCTAATAACAAACCTGAGACCCGTCCTATAGCATGAGATATGATATCCAAGTCCTTCCCATTCCAATCCTGAGACCCTTCCTATAACATGAAATGTGATATCCAACTCCTTCCCATTCCAACCTGAGACCCTTCCTATAGCATGAGATGGGATATCCAACTTCTTCAAAATCCAATACTGATACCCTTCCGATAGCATGAGATGTGATATCCCAATGCTTCTACCAAACCTGAGACCCATACTATGGCATGAGATGTGATATCAAACTCCTTCCCATTCCAATCCTGAGACCCTTCCTATAGCTTGAGGTGTGATATCCAACTCCTTCCCATTCCAATTCTGAGACCCTTCTTATACCATGAGACTTGATATCTCAATGCTTCTAATACCAAACCTGAGACCCGTCCTATAACATGAGATGTGATATCCAAATCCTTCCCCTTCCAAACCTTAGACCCTTCCTTTATCATGAGATGTGATATCCAACTCCTTCCCATTCCAATCCTGAGACCCTTCCGATATCATGAGATTTGTTATCTCAATGCTTCTAATATCAAACTTGAGACCCTCCCTATAGCATGAGGTGTGACATCCAAGTCCTTCCCATTCCAATCCTGAGACCCTTCCTATAGCATGAGATGTGATATCTCTATGCTTCTAATACCAAACCTGAGATCCTTCCTATAACATGAGATGTGATATCCAAATCCTTCCCCTTCCAAACCTGAGACCCTCCCTTTAGCATGAGATGTGATATCCAACTCCTTCCCATTCCATTCCTGAGACCCTTCTGATAGCATGAGATGTGATATCTCAATGCCTCTAATACCAAACCTGAGATCCTACCTCTAACATGAAATGTGATATCCAACTCTTTCCCCTTCCAAACCTGAGAGCCTTCCTATAGCATGAGATGTGATATCCAAGTCCTTCCCATTCCAATCCTGAGACCCTTCCTATAGCTTGAGATGTGATATCCAACTCCTTCCCATTCCAATTCTGAGACCCTTCCTATACTATGAGATTTGATATCTCAATGCTTCTAATACAAACGTGAGACCCGTAATATAACATGAGATGTGATATCCAAATCCTTCCCCTTCCAAACCTTAGACCCTTCCTTTATCATGAGATGTGATATCCAACTCCTTCCCATTCCAATCCTGAGACCCTTCCGATATCATGAGATGTGATATCTCAAAGCTTCTAATTTCAAACTTGAGACCTTCCCTATAGCATGAGATGTGATATCCAAGTCCTTCCCATTCCAATCCTGAGACCCTTCCTATAGCATGAGATGTGATATCTCAATGCTTCTAATACCAAACCTGAGACCCTTCCTATAACATGAGATGGGAATATCCAACTCCTTCCCATTCCAATCCTGAGACCCTTCCGGTAGCAGAGATGTGATATCTCAATGCTTATACCAAACCTGAGATCCTTCCTATAACATGAGATGTGATATCCAACTCCTTCCCATTCCAATCCTGAGACACTTCCTATAGCATGAGATACGATATCTCACTGCTTATACCAAACCTGAGACCCTTCCCATAGCATGAGATGTGATATCCAACTCCTTCCCATTCCAATCCTCAGACCCTTCCTATAGCATGAGATGTGATATCTCAATGCTTCTAATATCAAACTTGAGACCCTACCTATAGCATGAGATGTGATATCCAAGTCCTTCCCATTACAATCCTGAGACACTTCCTATAACATGAGATGTGATATCCAACTCCTTCCCATTCCAATCCTGAGACCCTTCCTATAGCATGAGATATGATATCTCAATACTTCTAATACCAAACGTGAGATCCTTCCGATAACATGAGATGTGATATCCAAATCCTTCCCCTTCCAAACCTGAGACCCTCCCTTTAGCATGAGATGTGATATCCAACTCCTTCCCATTCCAATCCTGAGACCCTTCTGATAGCATGAGATGTGATATCTCAATGCTTCTAATACCAAACCTGAGATCCTTCCTATAACATGAGATGTGATATCCAAATCCTTTCCCTTCCAAACCTGAGACCCTCCCTTTAGCATGAGATGTGATATCCAACTCCTTCCCATTCCATTCCCGAGACCCTTCTGATAGCATGAGATGTGATATCTCAATGCCTCTAATACCAAACCTGAGATCCTACCTCTAACATGAAATGTGATATCCAACTCTTTCCCCTTCCAAACCTGAGAGCCTTCCTATAGCATGAGATGTGATATCCAAGTCCTTCCCATTCCAATCCTGAGACCCTTCCTATAGCTTGAGATGTGATATCCAACTCCTTCCCATTCCAATTCTGAGACCCTTCCTATACTCTGAGACTTGATATCTCAATGCTTCTAATACCAAACCTGAGACCCGTAATATAACATGAGATGTGATATCCAAATCCTTCCCCTTCCAAACCTTAGACCCTTCCTTTATCATGAGATGTGATATCCAACTCCTTCCCATTCCAATCCTGAGACCCTTCCGATATCATGAGATGTGATATCTCAAAGCTTCTAATATCAAACTTGAGACCCTCCCTATAGCATGAGATGTGATATCCAAGTCCTTCCCATTCCAATCCTGAGACCCTTCCTATAGCATGAGATGTGATATCTCAATGCTTCTAATACCAAACCTGAGACCCTTCCTATTACATGAGATGGGAATATCCAACTCCTTCCCATTCCAATCCTGAGACCCTTCCGATAGCAGAGATGTGATATCTCAATGCTTATACCAAACCTGAGACCCTTCGTATGGCATGAGATGTGATATCCAACTCCTTGCCATTCAAATCCTGAGACCCTTCCTATAGCATGAGAAGGGATATCCAACTCCTTCCCAATCCAATCCTGAGACCCTTCCGATAGCAGAGACGTGATATCTCAATGCTTCTACCAAACCTGAGACCCTTCCTTTAGCATGAGATGTGATATCCAAATCCTTCACATTCCAATCCTGAGACCCTTCCTATAGCATGACATGTGATATCTCAATGCTTCTAATACCAAACCTGAGATCCTTCCTATAACATGAGATGTGATATCCAATTCCTTCCCATTCCAAACCTGAGACCCTTCCTATTGGATGAGTTGTGATATCCAACTCCTTCCCATTCCAACCCTGAGACCCTTCCTATAGCATGAGATGTGATGTCTCAATGATTCTAATACCAAACCTGAGATCCTTCCTATAACATGAGATGTGATATCCAACTCCTTCCATTCCAATCCTGAAACCCGTCCTATAGCATGAGATGTGATATCTCAATGCTTATACCAAACCTGAGACACTTCCTATAGCATGAGATGTGATATCCAACTACTTCCCATTCCAATCCTGAGACCCTTCCTATAGCATGAGATGTGATATCTCAGTGCTTCTAATACCAAACCTGAGATCCTTCCTCTAACATGAAATGTGATATCCAACCCCTTCCCTTTCCAAACCTAAGAGCCTATCTATAGCATGAGATGTGATATCCAGGTCCTTCCTATTCCAATCCTTAGACCCTTCCTACAGCATGCAATATGATATCTCAATGATTCTAATAACAAACCTGAGACCCGTCCTATAGCATGAGATATGATATCCAAGTCCTTCCCATTCCAATCCTGAGACCCTTCCTATAACATGAAATGTGATATCCAACTCCTTCCCATTCCAACCTGAGACCCTTCCTATAGCATGAGATGGGATATCCAACTTCTTCAAAATCCAATACTGATACCCTTCCGATAGCATGAGATGTGATATCCCAATGCTTCTACCAAACCTGAGACCCATACTATGGCATGAGATGTGATATCAAACTCCTTCCCATTCCAATCCTGAGACCCTTCCTATAGCTTGAGGTGTGATATCCAACTCCTTCCCATTCCAATTCTGAGACCCTTCTTATACCATGAGACTTGATATCTCAATGCTTCTAATACCAAACCTGAGACCCGTCCTATAACATGAGATGTGATATCCAAATCCTTCCCCTTCCAAACCTTAGACCCTTCCTTTATCATGAGATGTGATATCCAACTCCTTCCCATTCCAATCCTGAGACCCTTCCGATATCATGAGATTTGTTATCTCAATGCTTCTAATATCAAACTTGAGACCCTCCCTATAGCATGAGGTGTGACATCCAAGTCCTTCCCATTCCAATCCTGAGACCCTTCCTATAGCATGAGATGTGATATCTCTATGCTTCTAATACCAAACCTGAGATCCTTCCTATAACATGAGATGGGATATCCAACTCCTTCCCATTCCAATCCTGAGACCTTTCCGATAGCAGAAATGTGATATCTCAATGCTTATACCAAACCTGAGAACCTTCCTATGGCCTGAGATGTCATATACAACTCCTTCCCATTCCAATCCTGAGACCCTTCCTTTAGCATGATATGTGATATCTCAATGCTTATACCAAATCTGAGACCCTTCCTATAGCATGAGATGTGATATCCAATTCCTTCCCATTCCAATCCTGAGACCCTTCCTATAGCATGAGATGTGATATCTCAATGCTTATACCAAACCTGAGAGCCTACCTATAGCATGAGATGTGATATCCAAGTCCATCCCATTCCAATCCTTAGACCCTTCCTACAACATGCAATGTGATATCTCAATTATTCTAATACCAAACCAGAGACTCTTCCTATAACATGAGATGGGAAATCCAACTCCTTCCCATTCCAATCCTGAGCCGCTTCCGATAGCAGAGATGTGATATCTCAATGCTTATACCAAACCTGAGACCCTTCCTATAACATGAGATGTGATATCCAACTCCTTCCTGTTCCAAACCTGAGACACTAACTATAGCATATGTGATATCCAACTCCTTCCCATTCCAAACATGAGACCCTTCCTATAGCAAGAAAGTAATATCCAACTCCTACCCATTCCAATCCTGAGACCCTTCCTATAGCAAGAGATGTGATATCCAAATCCTTCCCATTCCAATCCTGAGACCCTTCCTATAACATGAGATGTGATATCCAACTCCTTCCCATTCCAACCTGAGACACTTCCTATAGCATGAGAAGGGATATCCAACTCATTCCCAATCCAATCCTGAGACCCTTCCGATAGCAGAGATGTCATATCTCAATGCTTATACCAAACCTGAGACCCTTCCTATGGCATGAGATGTGATATCCAACTCCTTGCCATTCAAATCCTGAGACCCTTCCTATAGCATGAGAAGGGATATCCAACTCCTTCCCAATCCAATCCTGAGACCCTTCCGATAGCAGCGACGTGATATCTCAATGCTTCTACCAAACCTGAGACCCTTCCTTTAGCATGAGATGTGATATCCAAATCCTTCACATTCCAATCCTGAGACCCTTCCTATAGCATGAGATGTGATATCTCAATGCTTCTAATACCAAACCTGAGATCCTTCCTATAACATGAGATCTGATATCCAACTCCTTCCATTCCAATCCTGAGACCCTTCCTATAGCATGAGATGTGATATCTCAATGCTTATACCAAACCTGAGACCCTTCCTATAGCATGAGATGTGATATCCAACTCCTTCCCATTCCAATCCTGAGACCCTTCCTATAGCATGAGATGTGATATCTCAATGCTTCTAATACCAAACCTGAGATCCTTCCTCTAACATGAAATGTGAGATCCAACTCCTTCCCTTTCCAAACCTAAGAGCCTATCTATAGCATGAGATGTGATATCCAAGTCCTTCACATTCCAACCCTTAGACCCTTCCTACAGCATGCAATATGATATCTCAATGATTCCAATAACAAACCTGAGACCCGTCCTATAACATGAGATGGGATATCCAACTCCTTCCTATTCCAATCCTGAGACTCTTCTGATAGCATGAGATGTGATATCTCAATGCTTCTAATACCAAACCTGAGATCCTTCCGATAGCATGAGATGTGATATCTCAATGCTTCTAATACCAAACCTGAGATCCTTCCTATAACATGAGATGTGATATCCAAATCCTTCCCCTTCCAAACCTGAGACCCTCCCTTTAGCATGAGATGTGATATCCAACTGCTTCCCATTCCAATCCTGAGACCCTTCCTATAGCATGAGATGTGATATCTCAATGCTTCTAATACCAAACCTGAGATCCTTCCTCTAACATGAAATGTGATATCCAACTCCTTCCCTTTCCAAACCTAAGAGCCTATCTATACCAAGAGATGTGATATCCAAGTCCTTCCCATTCCAACCCTTAGACCCTTCCTACAGCATGCAATATGATATCTCAATGATTCTAATAACAAACCTGAGACCCGTCCTATAACATGATATGGGATATCCAATTCCTTCCCATTCCAATCCTGAGACACTTCCGATAGCAGAGATGTGATATCTCAATGCTTATACCAAACCTGAGACCCTTCCTATAACATGAGATGTGATATCCAAATCCTTCCCGTTCCAAACCTGAGACCCTTCCTTTAGCATGAGATGTGATATCCAGCACCTTCCCATTCCAATCCTGAGACACTTCCTATAGCATGAGATGTGATATCTCAATGCTTCTAATATCAAAACTGAGACCCTCCCTATAGCATGATATGTGATATCTAAGTCCTTCCCATTCCAATCCTGAGACCCTCCCTATAGCATGAGATGTGATATCCAACTCCTTCCCATTCCAATCCTGAGACCCTTCCTATAGCATGAGATATGATATCTCAATACTTCTAATACCAAACGTGAGATCCTTCCGATAACATGAGATGTGATATCCAAATCCTTCCCCTTCCAATCCTGAGACCCTCCCTTTAGCATGAGATGTGATATCCAACTCCTTCCTATTCCAATCCTGAGACTCTTCTGATAGCATGAGATGTGATATCTCAATGCTTCTAATACCAAACCTGAGATCCTTCCGATAGCATGAGATGTGATATCTCAATGCTTCTAATACCAAACCTGAGATCCTTCCTATAACATGAGATGTGATATCCAAATCCTTCCCCTTCCAAAACTGAGACCCTCCCTTTAGCATGAGATGTGATATCCAACTCCTTCCCATTCCATTCCTGAGACCCTTCTGATAGCATGAGATGTGATATCTCAATGCCTCTAATACCAAACCTGAGATCCTACCTCTAACATGAAATGTGATATCCAACTCTTTCCCCTTCCAAACCTGAGAGCCTTCCTATAGCATGAGATGTGATATCCAAGTCCTTCCCATTCCAATCCTGAGACCCTTCCTATAGCTTGAGATGTGATATCCAACTCCTTCCCATTCCAATTCTGAGACCCTTCCTATACTATGAGACTTGATATCTCAATGCTTCTAATACAAACGTGAGACCCGTAATATAACATGAGATGTGATATCCAAATCCTTCCCCTTCCAAACCTTAGACCCTTCCTTTATCATGAGATGTGATATCCAACTCCTTCCCATTCCAATCCTGAGACCCTTCCGATATCATGAGATGTGATATCTCAAAGCTTCTAATATCAAACTTGAGACCCTCCCTATAGCATGAGATGTGATATCCAAGTCCTTCCCATTCCAATCCTGAGACCCTTCCTATAGCATGAGATGTGATATCTCAATGTTTCTAATACCAAACCTGAGACCCTTCCTATAACATTTGATGGGAATATCCAACTCCTTCCCATTCCAATCCTGAGACCCTTCCGGTAGCAGAGATGTGATATCTCAATGCTTATACCAAACCTGAGATCCTTCCTATAACATGAGATGTGATTTCCAACTCCTTCCCATTCCAATCCTGAGACACTTCCTATAGCATGAGGTGTGATATCTCACTGCTTATACCAAACCTGAGACCCTTCCCATAGCATGAGATGTGATATCCAACTCCTTCCCATTCCAATCCTCAGACCCTTCCTATAGCATGAGATGTGATATCTCAATGCTTCTAATATCAAACTTGAGACCCTACCTATAGCATGAGATGTGATATCCAAGTCCTTCCCATTACAATCCTGAGACACTTCCTATAACATGAGATGTGATATCCAACTCCTTCCCATTCCAATCCTGAGACCCTTCCTATAGCATGAGATATGATATCTCAATACTTCTAATACCAAACGTGAGATCCTTCCGATAACATGAGATGTGATATCCAAATCCTTCCCCTTCCAAACCTGAGACCCTCCCTTTAGCATGAGATGTGATATCCAACTCCTTCCCATTCCAATCCTGAGACCCTTCTGATAGCATGAGATGTGATATCTCAATGCTTCTAATACCAAACCTGAGATCCTTCCTATAACATGAGATGTGATATCCAAATCCTTTCCCTTCCAAACCTGAGACCCTCCCTTTAGCATGAGATGTGATATCCAACTCCTTCCCATTCCATTCCCGAGACCCTTCTGATAGCATGAGATGTGATATCTCAATGCCTCTAATACCAAACCTGAGATCCTACCTAAAACATGAAATGTGATATCCAACTCTTTCCCCTTCCAAACCTGAGAGCCTTCCTATAGCATGAGATGTGATATCCAACTCCTTCCCATTCCAATTCTGAGACCCTTCCTATAGCTTGAGATGTGATATCCAACTCCTTCCCATTCCAATTCTGAGACCCTTCCTATACTCTGAGACTTGATATCTCAATGCTTCTAATACCAAACCTGAGACCCGTAATATAACATGAGATGTGATATCCAAATCCTTCCCCTTCCAAACCTTAGACCCTTCCTTTATCATGAGATGTGATATCCAACTCCTTCCCATTCCAATCCTGAGACCCTTCCGATATCATGAGATGTGATATCTCAAAGCTTCTAATATCAAACTTGAGACCCTCCCTATAGCATGAGATGTGATATCCAAGTCCTTCCCATTCCAATCCTGAGACCCTTCCTATAGCATGAGATGTGATATCTCAATGCTTCTAATACCAAACCTGAGACCCTTCCTATTACATGAGATGGGAATATCCAACTCCTTCCCATTCCAATCCTGAGACCCTTCCGATAGCAGAGATGTGATATCTCAATGCTTATACCAAACCTGAGACCCTTCGTATGGCATGAGATGTGATATCCAACTCCTTGCCATTCAAATCCTGAGACCCTTCCTATAGCATGAGAAGGGATATCCAACTCCTTCCCAATCCAATCCTGAGACCCTTCCGATAGCAGAGACGTGATATCTCAATGCTTCTACCAAACCTGAGACCCTTCCTTTAGCATGAGATGTGATATCCAAATCCTTCACATTCCAATCCTGAGACCCTTCCTATAGCATGACATGTGATATCTCAATGCTTCTAATACCAAACCTGAGATCCTTCCTATAACATGAGATGTGATATCCAATTCCTTCCCATTCCAAACCTGAGACCCTTCCTATTGGATGAGTTGTGATATCCAACTCCTTCCCATTCCAACCCTGAGACCCTTCCTATAGCATGAGATGTGATGTCTCAATGATTCTAATACCAAACCTGAGATCCTTCCTATAACATGAGATGTGATATCCAACTCCTTCCATTCCAATCCTGAAACCCGTCCTATAGCATGAGATGTGATATCTCAATGCTTATACCAAACCTGAGACACTTCCTATAGCATGAGATGTGATATCCAACTACTTCCCATTCCAATCCTGAGACCCTTCCTATAGCATGAGATGTGATATCTCAGTGCTTCTAATACCAAACCTGAGATCCTTCCTCTAACATGAAATGTGATATCCAACCCCTTCCCTTTCCAAACCTAAGAGCCTATCTATAGCATGAGATGTGATATCCAGGTCCTTCCTATTCCAATCCTTAGACCCTTCCTACAGCATGCAATATGATATCTCAATGATTCTAATAACAAACCTGAGACCCGTCCTATAGCATGAGATATGATATCCAAGTCCTTCCCATTCCAATCCTGAGACCCTTCCTATAACATGAAATGTGATATCCAACTCCTTCCCATTCCAACCTGAGACCCTTCCTATAGCATGAGATGGGATATCCAACTTCTTCAAAATCCAATACTGATACCCTTCCGATAGCATGAGATGTGATATCCCAATGCTTCTACCAAACCTGAGACCCATACTATGGCATGAGATGTGATATCAAACTCCTTCCCATTCCAATCCTGAGACCCTTCCTATAGCTTGAGGTGTGATATCCAACTCCTTCCCATTCCAATTCTGAGACCCTTCTTATACCATGAGACTTGATATCTCAATGCTTCTAATACCAAACCTGAGACCCGTCCTATAACATGAGATGTGATATCCAAATCCTTCCCCTTCCAAACCTTAGACCCTTCCTTTATCATGAGATGTGATATCCAACTCCTTCCCATTCCAATCCTGAGACCCTTCCGATATCATGAGATTTGTTATCTCAATGCTTCTAATATCAAACTTGAGACCCTCCCTATAGCATGAGGTGTGACATCCAAGTCCTTCCCATTCCAATCCTGAGACCCTTCCTATAGCATGAGATGTGATATCTCTATGCTTCTAATACCAAACCTGAGATCCTTCCTATAACATGAGATGGGATATCCAACTCCTTCCCATTCCAATCCTGAGACCTTTCCGATAGCAGAAATGTGATATCTCAATGCTTATACCAAACCTGAGAACCTTCCTATGGCCTGAGATGTCATATACAACTCCTTCCCATTCCAATCCTGAGACCCTTCCTTTAGCATGATATGTGATATCTCAATGCTTATACCAAATCTGAGACCCTTCCTATAGCATGAGATGTGATATCCAATTCCTTCCCATTCCAATCCTGAGACCCTTCCTATAGCATGAGATGTGATATCTCAATGCTTATACCAAACCTGAGAGCCTACCTATAGCATGAGATGTGATATCCAAGTCCATCCCATTCCAATCCTTAGACCCTTCCTACAACATGCAATGTGATATCTCAATTATTCTAATACCAAACCAGAGACTCTTCCTATAACATGAGATGGGAAATCCAACTCCTTCCCATTCCAATCCTGAGCCGCTTCCGATAGCAGAGATGTGATATCTCAATGCTTATACCAAACCTGAGACCCTTCCTATAACATGAGATGTGATATCCAACTCCTTCCTGTTCCAAACCTGAGACACTAACTATAGCATATGTGATATCCAACTCCTTCCCATTCCAAACATGAGACCCTTCCTATAGCAAGAAAGTAATATCCAACTCCTACCCATTCCAATCCTGAGACCCTTCCTATAGCAAGAGATGTGATATCCAAATCCTTCCCATTCCAATCCTGAGACCCTTCCTATAACATGAGATGTGATATCCAACTCCTTCCCATTCCAACCTGAGACACTTCCTATAGCATGAGAAGGGATATCCAACTCATTCCCAATCCAATCCTGAGACCCTTCCGATAGCAGAGATGTCATATCTCAATGCTTATACCAAACCTGAGACCCTTCCTATGGCATGAGATGTGATATCCAACTCCTTGCCATTCAAATCCTGAGACCCTTCCTATAGCATGAGAAGGGATATCCAACTCCTTCCCAATCCAATCCTGAGACCCTTCCGATAGCAGCGACGTGATATCTCAATGCTTCTACCAAACCTGAGACCCTTCCTTTAGCATGAGATGTGATATCCAAATCCTTCACATTCCAATCCTGAGACCCTTCCTATAGCATGAGATGTGATATCTCAATGCTTCTAATACCAAACCTGAGATCCTTCCTATAACATGAGATCTGATATCCAACTCCTTCCATTCCAATCCTGAGACCCTTCCTATAGCATGAGATGTGATATCTCAATGCTTATACCAAACCTGAGACCCTTCCTATAGCATGAGATGTGATATCCAACTCCTTCCCATTCCAATCCTGAGACCCTTCCTATAGCATGAGATGTGATATCTCAATGCTTCTAATACCAAACCTGAGATCCTTCCTCTAACATGAAATGTGAGATCCAACTCCTTCCCTTTCCAAACCTAAGAGCCTATCTATAGCATGAGATGTGATATCCAAGTCCTTCACATTCCAACCCTTAGACCCTTCCTACAGCATGCAATATGATATCTCAATGATTCCAATAACAAACCTGAGACCCGTCCTATAACATGAGATGGGATATCCAACTCCTTCCTATTCCAATCCTGAGACTCTTCTGATAGCATGAGATGTGATATCTCAATGCTTCTAATACCAAACCTGAGATCCTTCCGATAGCATGAGATGTGATATCTCAATGCTTCTAATACCAAACCTGAGATCCTTCCTATAACATGAGATGTGATATCCAAATCCTTCCCCTTCCAAACCTGAGACCCTCCCTTTAGCATGAGATGTGATATCCAACTGCTTCCCATTCCAATCCTGAGACCCTTCCTATAGCATGAGATGTGATATCTCAATGCTTCTAATACCAAACCTGAGATCCTTCCTCTAACATGAAATGTGATATCCAACTCCTTCCCTTTCCAAACCTAAGAGCCTATCTATACCAAGAGATGTGATATCCAAGTCCTTCCCATTCCAACCCTTAGACCCTTCCTACAGCATGCAATATGATATCTCAATGATTCTAATAACAAACCTGAGACCCGTCCTATAACATGATATGGGATATCCAATTCCTTCCCATTCCAATCCTGAGACACTTCCGATAGCAGAGATGTGATATCTCAATGCTTATACCAAACCTGAGACCCTTCCTATAACATGAGATGTGATATCCAAATCCTTCCCGTTCCAAACCTGAGACCCTTCCTTTAGCATGAGATGTGATATCCAGCACCTTCCCATTCCAATCCTGAGACACTTCCTATAGCATGAGATGTGATATCTCAATGCTTCTAATATCAAAACTGAGACCCTCCCTATAGCATGATATGTGATATCTAAGTCCTTCCCATTCCAATCCTGAGACCCTCCCTATAGCATGAGATGTGATATCCAACTCCTTCCCATTCCAATCCTGAGACCCTTCCTATAGCATGAGATATGATATCTCAATACTTCTAATACCAAACGTGAGATCCTTCCGATAACATGAGATGTGATATCCAAATCCTTCCCCTTCCAATCCTGAGACCCTCCCTTTAGCATGAGATGTGATATCCAACTCCTTCCTATTCCAATCCTGAGACTCTTCTGATAGCATGAGATGTGATATCTCAATGCTTCTAATACCAAACCTGAGATCCTTCCGATAGCATGAGATGTGATATCTCAATGCTTCTAATACCAAACCTGAGATCCTTCCTATAACATGAGATGTGATATCCAAATCCTTCCCCTTCCAAAACTGAGACCCTCCCTTTAGCATGAGATGTGATATCCAACTCCTTCCCATTCCATTCCTGAGACCCTTCTGATAGCATGAGATGTGATATCTCAATGCCTCTAATACCAAACCTGAGATCCTACCTCTAACATGAAATGTGATATCCAACTCTTTCCCCTTCCAAACCTGAGAGCCTTCCTATAGCATGAGATGTGATATCCAAGTCCTTCCCATTCCAATCCTGAGACCCTTCCTATAGCTTGAGATGTGATATCCAACTCCTTCCCATTCCAATTCTGAGACCCTTCCTATACTATGAGACTTGATATCTCAATGCTTCTAATACAAACGTGAGACCCGTAATATAACATGAGATGTGATATCCAAATCCTTCCCCTTCCAAACCTTAGACCCTTCCTTTATCATGAGATGTGATATCCAACTCCTTCCCATTCCAATCCTGAGACCCTTCCGATATCATGAGATGTGATATCTCAAAGCTTCTAATATCAAACTTGAGACCCTCCCTATAGCATGAGATGTGATATCCAAGTCCTTCCCATTCCAATCCTGAGACCCTTCCTATAGCATGAGATGTGATATCTCAATGTTTCTAATACCAAACCTGAGACCCTTCCTATAACATTTGATGGGAATATCCAACTCCTTCCCATTCCAATCCTGAGACCCTTCCGGTAGCAGAGATGTGATATCTCAATGCTTATACCAAACCTGAGATCCTTCCTATAACATGAGATGTGATTTCCAACTCCTTCCCATTCCAATCCTGAGACACTTCCTATAGCATGAGGTGTGATATCTCACTGCTTATACCAAACCTGAGACCCTTCCCATAGCATGAGATGTGATATCCAACTCCTTCCCATTCCAATCCTCAGACCCTTCCTATAGCATGAGATGTGATATCTCAATGCTTCTAATATCAAACTTGAGACCCTACCTATAGCATGAGATGTGATATCCAAGTCCTTCCCATTACAATCCTGAGACACTTCCTATAACATGAGATGTGATATCCAACTCCTTCCCATTCCAATCCTGAGACCCTTCCTATAGCATGAGATATGATATCTCAATACTTCTAATACCAAACGTGAGATCCTTCCGATAACATGAGATGTGATATCCAAATCCTTCCCCTTCCAAACCTGAGACCCTCCCTTTAGCATGAGATGTGATATCCAACTCCTTCCCATTCCAATCCTGAGACCCTTCTGATAGCATGAGATGTGATATCTCAATGCTTCTAATACCAAACCTGAGATCCTTCCTATAACATGAGATGTGATATCCAAATCCTTTCCCTTCCAAACCTGAGACCCTCCCTTTAGCATGAGATGTGATATCCAACTCCTTCCCATTCCATTCCCGAGACCCTTCTGATAGCATGAGATGTGATATCTCAATGCCTCTAATACCAAACCTGAGATCCTACCTAAAACATGAAATGTGATATCCAACTCTTTCCCCTTCCAAACCTGAGAGCCTTCCTATAGCATGAGATGTGATATCCAACTCCTTCCCATTCCAATTCTGAGACCCTTCCTATACTCTGAGACTTGATATCTCAATGCTTCTAATACCAAACCTGAGACCCGTAATATAACATGAGATGTGATATCCAAATCCTTCCCCTTCCAAACCTTAGACCCTTCCTTTATCATGAGATGTGATATCCAACTCCTTCCCATTCCAATCCTGAGACCCTTCCGATATCATGAGATGTGATATCTCAAATCTTCTAATATCAAACTTGAGACCCTCCCTATAGCATGAGATGTGATATCCAAGTCCTTCCCATTCCAATCCTGAGACCCTTCCTATAGCATGAGATGTGATATCTCAATGCTTCTAATACCAAACCTGAGACCCTTCCTATTACATGAGATGGGAATATCCAACTCCTTCCCATTCCAATCCTGAGACCCTTCCGATAGCAGAGATGTGATATCTCAATGCTTATACCAAACCTGAGACCCTTCGTATGGCATGAGATGTGATATCCAACTCCTTGCCATTCAAATCCTGAGACCCTTCCTATAGCATGAGAAGGGATATCCAACTCCTTCCCAATCCAATCCTGAGACCCTTCCGATAGCAGAGACGTGATATCTCAATGCTTCTACCAAACCTGAGACCCTTCCTTTAGCATGAGATGTGATATCCAAATCCTTCACATTCCAATCCTGAGACCCTTCCTATAGCATGAGATGTGATATCTCAATGCTTCTAATACCAAACCTGAGATCCTTCCTATAACATGAGATGTGATATCCAATTCCTTCCCATTCCAAACCTGAGACCCTTCCTATTGGATGAGTTGTGATATCCAACTCCTTCCATTCCAATCCTGAGACCCGTCCTATAGCATGAGATGTGATATCTCAATGCTTATACCAAACCTGAGACCCTTCCTATAGCATGAGATGTGATATCCAACTACTTCCCATTCCAATCCTGAGACCCTTCCTATAGCATGAGATGTGATATCTTAGTGCTTCTAATACCAAACCTGAGATCCTTCCTCTAACATGAAATGTGATATCCAACTCCTTCCCTTTCCAAACCTGAGACCCTTCCTATTGGATGAGTTGTGATATCCAACTCCTTCCATTCCAATCCTGAGACCCGTCCTATAGCATGAGATGTGATATCTCAATGCTTATACCAAACCTGAGACCCTTCCTATAGCATGAGATGTGATATCCAACTACTTCCCATTCCAATCCTGAGACCCTTCCTATAGCATGAGATGTGATATCTCAGTGCTTCTAATACCAAACCTGAGATCCTTCCTCTAACATGAAATGTGATATCCAACTCCTTCCCTTTCCAAACCTAAGAGCCTATCTATAGCATGAGATGTGATATCCAGGTCCTTCCTATTCCAATCCTTAGACCCTTCCTACAGCATGCAATATGATATCTCAATGATTCTAATAACAAACCTGAGACCCGTCCTATAGCATGAGATATGATATCCAAGTCCTTCCCATTCCAATCCTGAGACCCTTCCTATAACATGAAATGTGATATCCAACTCCTTCCCATTCCAACCTGAGACCCTTCCTATAGCATGAGATGGGATATCCAACTTCTTCGAAATCCAATACTGATACCCTTCCGATAGCATGAGATGTGATATCCCAATGCTTCTACCAAACCTGAGACCCATACTATGGCATGAGATGTGATATCAAACTCCTTCCCATTCCAATCCTGAGACCCTTCCTATAGCTTGAGGTGTGATATCCAACTCCTTCCCATTCCAATTCTGAGACCCTTCTTATACCATGAGACTTGATATCTCAATGCTTCTAATACCAAACCTGAGACCCGTCCTATAACATGAGATGTGATATCCAAATCCTTCCCCTTCCAAACCTTAGACCCTTCCTTTATCATGAGATGTGATATCCAACTCCTTCCCATTCCAATCCTGAGACCCTTCCGATATCATGAGATTTGTTATCTCAATGCTTCTAATATCAAACTTGAGACCCTCCCTATAGCATGAGATGTGACATCCAAGTCCTTCCCATTCCAATCCTGAGACCCTTCCTATAGCATGAGATGTGATATCTCTATGCTTCTAATACCAAACCTGAGATCCTTCCTATAACATGAGATGGGATATCCAACTCCTTCCCATTCCAATCCTGAGACCTTTCCGATAGCAGAGATGTGATATCTCAATGCTTATACCAAACCTGAGAACCTTCCTATGGCCTGAGATGTCATATACAACTCCTTCCCATTCCAATCCTGAGACCCTTCCTTTAGCATGATATGTGATATCTCAATGCTTATACCAAATCTGAGACCCTTCCTATAGCATGAGATGTGATATCCAATTCCTTCCCATTCCAATCCTGAGACCCTTCCTATAGCATGAGATGTGATATCTCAATGCTTATACCAAACCTGAGAGCCTACCTATAGCATGAGATGTGATATCCAAGTCCATCCCATTCCAATCCTTTGACCCTTCCTACAACATGCAATGTGATATCTCAATGATTCTAATACCAAACCAGAGACTCTTCCTATAACATGAGATGGGATATCCAACTCCTTCCCATTCAAATCCTGAGCCGCTTCCGATAGCAGAGATGTGATATCTCAATGCTTATACCAAACCTGAGACCCTTCCTATAACATGAGATGTGATATCCAACTCCTTCCCGTTCCGAACCTGAGACACTAACTATAGCATATGTGATATCCAACTCCTTCCCATTCCAAACATGAGACCCTTCCTATAGCAAGAAAGTAATATCCAACTCCTACCCATTCCAATCCTGAGACCCTTCCTATAGCAAGAGATGCGATATCCAAATCCTTCCCATTCCAATCCTGAGACCCTTCTGATAGCATGAGATGTGATATCTCAATGCTTCTAATACCAAACCTGAGATCCTTCCTATAACATGAGATGTGATATCCAAATCCTTTCCCTTCCAAACCTGAGACCCTCCCTTTAGCATGAGATGTGATATCCAACTCCTTCCCATTCCATTCCCGAGACCCTTCTGATAGCATGAGATGTGATATCTCAATGCCTCTAATACCAAACCTGAGATCCTACCTAAAACATGAAATGTGATATCCAACTCTTTCCCCTTCCAAACCTGAGAGCCTTCCTATAGCATGAGATGTGATATCCAACTCCTTCCCATTCCAATTCTGAGACCCTTCCTATACTCTGAGACTTGATATCTCAATGCTTCTAATACCAAACCTGAGACCCGTAATATAACATGAGATGTGATATCCAAATCCTTCCCCTTCCAAACCTTAGACCCTTCCTTTATCATGAGATGTGATATCCAACTCCTTCCCATTCCAATCCTGAGACCCTTCCGATATCATGAGATGTGATATCTCAAAGCTTCTAATATCAAACTTGAGACCCTCCCTATAGCATGAGATGTGATATCCAAGTCCTTCCCATTCCAATCCTGAGACCCTTCCTATAGCATGAGATGTGATATCTCAATGCTTCTAATACCAAACCTGAGACCCTTCCTATTACATGAGATGGGAATATCCAACTCCTTCCCATTCCAATCCTGAGACCCTTCCGATAGCAGAGATGTGATATCTCAATGCTTATACCAAACCTGAGACCCTTCGTATGGCATGAGATGTGATATCCAACTCCTTGCCATTCAAATCCTGAGACCCTTCCTATAGCATGAGAAGGGATATCCAACTCCTTCCCAATCCAATCCTGAGACCCTTCCGATAGCAGAGACGTGATATCTCAATGCTTCTACCAAACCTGAGACCCTTCCTTTAGCATGAGATGTGATATCCAAATCCTTCACATTCCAATCCTGAGACCCTTCCTATAGCATGAGATGTGATATCTCAATGCTTCTAATACCAAACCTGAGATCCTTCCTATAACATGAGATGTGATATCCAATTCCTTCCCATTCCAAACCTGAGACCCTTCCTATTGGATGAGTTGTGATATCCAACTCCTTCCATTCCAATCCTGAGACCCGTCCTATAGCATGAGATGTGATATCTCAATGCTTATACCAAACCTGAGACCCTTCCTATAGCATGAGATGTGATATCCAACTACTTCCCATTCCAATCCTGAGACCCTTCCTATAGCATGAGATGTGATATCTTAGTGCTTCTAATACCAAACCTGAGATCCTTCCTCTAACATGAAATGTGATATCCAACTCCTTCCCTTTCCAAACCTGAGACCCTTCCTATTGGATGAGTTGTGATATCCAACTCCTTCCATTCCAATCCTGAGACCCGTCCTATAGCATGAGATGTGATATCTCAATGCTTATACCAAACCTGAGACCCTTCCTATAGCATGAGATGTGATATCCAACTACTTCCAATTCCAATCCTGAGACCCTTCCTATAGCATGAGATGTGATATCTCAGTGCTTCTAATACCAAACCTGAGATCCTTCCTCTAACATGAAATGTGATATCCAACTCCTTCCCTTTCCAAACCTAAGAGCCTATCTATAGCATGAGATGTGATATCCAGGTCCTTCCTATTCCAATCCTTAGACCCTTCCTACAGCATGCAATATGATATCTCAATGATTCTAATAACAAACCTGAGACCCGTCCTATAGCATGAGATATGATATCCAAGTCCTTCCCATTGCAATCCTGAGACCCTTCCTATAACATGAAATGTGATATCCAACTCCTTCCCATTCCAACCTGAGACCCTTCCTATAGCATGAGATGGGATATCCAACTTCTTCGAAATCCAATACTGATACCCTTCCGATAGCATGAGATGTGATATCCCAATGCTTCTACCAAACCTGAGACCCATACTATGGCATGAGATGTGATATCAAACTCCTTCCCATTCCAATCCTGAGACCCTTCCTATAGCTTGAGGTGTGATATCCAACTCCTTCCCATTCCAATTCTGAGACCCTTCTTATACCATGAGACTTGATATCTCAATGCTTCTAATACCAAACCTGAGACCCGTCCTATAACATGAGATGTGATATCCAAATCCTTCCCCTTCCAAACCTTAGACCCTTCCTTTATCATGAGATGTGATATCCAACTCCTTCCCATTCCAATCCTGAGACCCTTCCGATATCATGAGATTTGTTATCTCAATGCTTCTAATATCAAACTTGAGACCCTCCCTATAGCATGAGATGTGACATCCAAGTCCTTCCCATTCCAATCCTGAGACCCTTCCTATAGCATGAGATGTGATATCTCTATGCTTCTAATACCAAACCTGAGATCCTTCCTATAACATGAGATGGGATATCCAACTCCTTCCCATTCCAATCCTGAGACCTTTCCGATAGCAGAGATGTGATATCTCAATGCTTATACCAAACCTGAGAACCTTCCTATGGCCTGAGATGTCATATACAACTCCTTCCCATTCCAATCCTGAGACCCTTCCTTTAGCATGATATGTGATATCTCAATGCTTATACCAAATCTGAGACCCTTCCTATAGCATGAGATGTGATATCCAATTCCTTCCCATTCCAATCCTGAGACCCTTCCTATAGCATGAGATGTGATATCTCAATGCTTATACCAAACCTGAGAGCCTACCTATAGCATGAGATGTGATATCCAAGTCCATCCCATTCCAATCCTTAGACCCTTCCTACAACATGCAATGTGATATCTCAATGATTCTAATACCAAACCAGAGACTCTTCCTATAACATGAGATGGGATATCCAACTCCTTCCCATTCAAATCCTGAGCCGCTTCCGATAGCAGAGATGTGATATCTCAATGCTTATACCAAACCTGAGACCCTTCCTATAACATGAGATGTGATATCCAACTCCTTCCCGTTCCGAACCTGAGACACTAACTATAGCATATGTGATATCCAACTCCTTCCCATTCCAAACATGAGACCCTTCCTATAGCAAGAAAGTAATATCCAACTCCTACCCATTCCAATCCTGAGACCCTTCCTATAGCAAGAGATGTGATATCCAAATCCTTCCCATTCCAATCCTGAGACCCTTCCTATAACATGAGATGTGATATCCAACTCCTTCCCATTCCAACCTGAGACACTTCCTATAGCATGAGAAGGGATATCCAACTCCTTCCCAATCCAATCCTGAGACCCTTCCGATAGCAGAGATGTGATATCTCAATGCTTAAACCAAACCTGAGACCCTTCCTGTGGCATGAGATGTGATATCCAACTCCTTGCCATTCAAATCCTGAGACCCTTCCTATAGCATGAAAAGGGATATCCAACTCCTTCCCAATCCAATCCTGAGACCCTTCCGATAGCAGAGACGTGATATCTCAATGCTTCTACCAAACCTGAGACCCTTCCTTTAGCATGAGATGTGATATCCAAATCCTTCACATTCCAATCCTGAGACCCTTCCTATAGCATGAGATGTGATATCTCAATGCTTCTAATACCAAACCTGAGATCCTTCCTATAACATGAGATGTGATATCCAATTCCTTCCCATTCCAAACCTGAGACCCTTCCTATTGGATGAGTTGTGATATCCAACTCCTTCCCATTCCAACCCTGAGACCCTTCCTATAGCATGAGATGTGATGTCTCAATGATTCTAATACCAAACCTGAGATCCTTCCTATAACATGAGATGTGATATCCAACTCCTTCCATTACAATCCTGAGACCCGTCCTATAGCATGAGATGTGATATCTCAATGCTTATACCAAACCTGAGACCCTTCCTATAGCATGAGATGTGATATCCAACTCCTTCCCATTCCAACCTGAGACACTTCCTATAGCATGAGAAGGGATATCCAACTCCTTCCCAATCCAATCCTGAGACCCTTCCGATAGCAGAGATGTGATATCTCAATGCTTATACCAAACCTGAGACCCTTCGTATGGCATGAGATGTGATATCCAACTCGTTGCCATTCAAATCCTGAGACCCTTCCTATAGCATGAGAAGGGATATCCAACTCCTTCCCAATCCAATCCTGAGACCCTTCCGATAGCAGCGACGTGATATCTCAATGCTTCTACCAAACCTGAGACCCTTCCTTTAGCATGAGATGTGATATCCAAATCCTTCACATTCCAATCCTGAGACTCTTCCTTTAGCATGAGATGTGATATCTCAATGCTTATACCAAATCTGAGACCCTTCCTATAGCATGAGATGTGATATCCAATTCCTTCCCATTCCAATCCTGAGACCCTTCCTATAGCATGAGATGTGATATCTCAATGCTTATACCAAACCTGAGAGCCTACCTATAGCATGAGATGTGATATCCAAGTCCATCCCATTCCAATCCTTTGACCCTTCCTACAGCATGCGATGTGATATCTCAATGATTCTACCAAACCAGAGACTCTTCCTATAACATGAGATGGGATATCCAACTCCTTCCCATTCCAATCCTGAGCCGCTTCCGATAGCAGAGATGTGATATCTCAATGCTTATACCAAACCTGAGACCCTTCCTATAACATGAGATGTGATATCCAACTCCTTCCCGTTCCAAACCTGAGACACTAACTATAGCATATGTGATATCCAACTCCTTCCCATTCCAAACATGAGACCCTTCCTATAGCAAGAAAGTAATATCCAACTCCTACCCATTCCAATCCTGAGACCCTTCCTATAGCAAGAGATGTGATATCCAAATCCTTCCCATTCCAATCCTGAGACCCTTCCTATAACATGAGATGTGATATCCAACTCCTTCCCATTCCAACCTGAGACACTTCCTATAGCATGAGAAGGGATATCCAACTCCTTCCCAATCCAATCCTGAGACCCTTCCGATAGCAGAGATGTGATATCTCAATGCTTATACCAAACCTGAGACCCTTCCTATGGCATGAGATGTGATATCCAACTCCTTCCCAATCCAATCCTGAGACCCTTCCGATAGCAGAGACGTGATATCTCAATGCTTCTACCAAACCTGAGACCCTTCCTTTAGCATGAGATGTGATATCCAAATCCTTCACATTCCAATCCTGAGACCCTTCCTATAGCATGAGATGTGATATCTCAATGCTTCTAATACCAAACCTGAGATCCTTCCTATAACATGAGATGTGATATCCAATTCCTTCCCATTCCAAACCTGAGACCCTTCCTATTGGATGCGATGTGATATCCAACTCCTTCCCATTCCAACCCTGAGACCCTTCCTATAGCATGAGATGTGATGTCTCAATGCTTCTAATACCAAACCTGAGATCCTTCCTATAACATGAGATGTGATATCCAACTCCTTCCATTCAAATCCTGAGACCCGTCCTATAGCATGAGATGTGATATCTCAATGCTTATACCAAACCTGAGACCCTTCCTATAGCATGAGATGTGATATCCAACTGCTTCCCATTCCAATCCTGAGACCCTTCCTATAGCATGAGATGTGATATCTCAATGCTTCTAATACCAAACCTGAGATCCTTCCTCTAACATGAAATGTGATATCCAACTCCTTCCCTTTCCAAACCTAAGAGCCTATCTATAGCATGAGATGTGATATCCAAGTCCTTCCCATTCCAACCCTTAGACCCTTCCTACAGCATGCAATATGATATCTCAATGATTCTAATAACAAACCTGAGACCCGTCCTATAACATGAGATGGGATATCCAACTCCTTCCCATTCCAATCCTGAGACACTTCCGATAGCAGAGATGTGATATCTCAATGCTTATACCAAACCTGAGACCCTTCCTATAACATGAGATGTGATATCCAAATCCTTCCCGTTCCAAACCTGAGACCCTTCCTTTAGCATGAGATGTGATATCCAGCACCTTCCCATTCCAATCCTGAGACACTTCCTATAGCATGAGATGTGATATCTCAATGCTTCTAATATCAAAACTGAGACCCTCCCTATAGCATGATATGTGATATCTAAGTCCTTCCCATTCCAATCCTGAGACCCTCCCTATAGCATGAGATGTGATATCCAACTCCTTCCCATTCCAATCCTGAGACCCTTCCTATAGCATGAGATATGATATCTCAATACTTCTAATACCAAACGTGAGATCCTTCCGATAACATGAGATGTGATATCCAAATCCTTCCCCTTCCAATCCTGAGACCCTCCCTTTAGCATGAGATGTGATATCGAACTCCTTCCTATTCCAATCCTGAGACTCTTCTGATAGCATGAGATGTGATATCTCAATGCTTCTAATACCAAACCTGAGATCCTTCCGATAGCATGAGATGTGATATCTCAATGCTTCTAATACCAAACCTGAGATCCTTCCTATAACATGAGATGTGATATCCAAATCCTTCCCCTTCCAAACCTGAGACCCTCCCTTTAGCATGAGATGTGATATCCAACTCCTTCCCATTCCATTCCTGAGACCCTTCTGATAGCATGAGATGTGATATCTCAATGCCTCTAATACCAAACCTGAGATCCTACCTCTAACATGAAATGTGATATCCGACTCTTTCCCCTTCCAAACCTGAGAGCCTTCCTATAGCATGAGATGTGATATCCAAGTCCTTCCCATTCCAATCCTGAGACCCTTCCTATAGCTTGAGATGTGATATCCAACTCCTTCCCATTCCAATTCTGAGACCCTTCCTATACTATGAGACTTGATATCTCAATGCTTCTAATACAGACGTGAGACCCGTAATATAACATGAGATGTGATATCCAAATCCTTCCCCTTCCAAACCTTAGACCCTTCCTTTATCATGAGATGTGATATCCAACTCCTTCCCATTCCAATCCTGAGACCCTTCCGATATCATGAGATGTGATATCTCAAAGCTTCTAATATCAATCTTGAGACCCTCCCTATAGCATGAGATGTGATATCCAAGTCCTTCCCATTCCAATCCTGAGACCCTTCCTATAGCATGAGATGTGATATCTCAATGCTTCTAATACCAAACCTGAGACCCTTCCTATAACATGAGATGGGAATATCCAACTCCTTCCCATTCCAATCCTGAGACCCTTCCGATAGCAGAGATGTGATATCTCAATGCTTATACCAAACCTGAGATCCTTCCTATAACATGAGATGTGATATCCAACTCCTTCCCATTCCAATCCTGAGACACTTCCTATAGCATGAGATGTGATATCTCACTGCTTATACCAAACCTGAGACCCTTCCCATAGCATGAGATGTGATATCCAACTCCTTCCCATTCCAATCCTCAGACCCTTCCTATAGCATGAGATGTGATATCTCAATGCTTCTAATATCAAACTTGAGACCCTACCTATAGCATGAGATGTGATATCCAAGTCCTTCCCATTACAATCCTGAGACACTTCCTATAGCATGAGATGTGATATCCAACTCCTTCCCATTCCAATCCTGAGACCCTTCCTATAGCATGAGATATGATATCTCAATACTTCTAATACCAAACGTGAGATCCTTCCGATAACATGAGATGTGATATCCAAATCCTTCCCCTTCCAAACCTGAGACCCTCCCTTTAGCATGAGATGTGATATCCAACCCCTTCCCATTCCAATCCTGAGACCCTTCTGATAGCATGAGATGTGATAGCTCAATGCTTCTAATACCAAACCTGAGATCCTTCCGATAGCATGAGATGTGATATCTCAATGCTTCTAATACCAAACCTGAGATCCTTCCTATAACATGAGATGTGATATCCAAATCCTTCCCCTTCCAAACCTGAGACCCTCCCTTTAGCATGAGATGTGATATCCAACTCCTTCCCATTCCATTCCCGAGACCCTTCTGATAGCATGAGATGTGATATATCAATGCCTCTAATACCAAACCTGAGATCCTACCTCTAACATGAAATGTGATATCCAACTCTTTCCCCTTCCAAACCTGAGAGCCTTCCTATAGCATGAGATTTGATATCCAAGTCCTTCCCATTCCAATCCTGAGACCCTTCCTATAGCTTGAGATGTGATATCCAACTCCTTCCCATTCCAATTCTGAGACCCTTCCTATACTCTGAGACTTGATATCTCAATGCTTCTAATACCAAACCTGAGACCCGTAATATAACATGAGATGTGATATCCAAATCCTTCCCCTTCCAAACCTTAGACCCTTCCTTTATCATGAGATGTGATATCCAACTCCTTCCCATTCCAATCCTGAGACCCTTCCGATATCATGAGATGTGATATATCAAAGCTTCTAATATCAAACTTGAGACCCTCCCTATAGCATGAGATGTGATATCCAAGTCCTTCCCATTCCAATCCTGAGACCCTTCCTATAGCATGAGATGTGATATCTCAATGCTTCTAATACCAAACCTGAGACCCTTCCTATTACATGAGATGGGAATATCCAACTCCTTCCCATTCCAATCCTGAGACCCTTCCGATAGCAGAGATGTGATATCTCAATGCTTATACCAAACCTGAGACCCTTCGTATGGCATGAGATGTGATATCCAACTCCTTGCCATTCAAATCCTGAGACCCTTCCTATAGCATGAGAAGGGATATCCAACTCCTTCCCAATCCAATCCTGAGACCCTTCCGATAGCAGAGACGTGATATCTCAATGCTTCTACCAAACCTGAGACCCTTCCTTTAGCATGAGATGTGATATCCAAATCCTTCACATTCCAATCCTGAGACCCTTCCTATAGCATGAGATGTGATATCTCAATGCTTCTAATACCAAACCTGAGATCCTTCCTATAACATGAGATGTGATATCCAATTCCTTCCCATTCCAAACCTGAGACCCTTCCTATTGGATGAGTTGTGATATCCAACTCCTTCCCATTCCAACCCTGAGACCCTTCCTATAGCATGAGATGTGATGTCTCAATGATTCTAATACCAAACCTGAGATCCTTCCTATAACATGAGATGTGATATCCAACTCCTTTCATTCCAATCCTGAGACCCGTCCTATAGCATGAGATGTGATATCGCAATGCTTATACCAAACCTGAGACCCTTCCTATAGCATGAGATGTGATATCCAACTACTTCCCATTCCAATCCGGAGACCCTTCCTATAGCATGAGATGTGATATCTCAATGCTTCTAATACCAAACCTGAGATCCTTCCTCTAACATGAAATGTGATATCCAACTCCTTCCCTTTCCAAACCTAAGAGCCTATCTATAGCATGAGATGTGATATCCAGGTCCTTCCTATTCCAATCCTTAGACCCTTCCTACAGCATGCAATATGATATCTCAATGATTCTAATAACAAACCTGAGACCCGTCCTATAGCATGAGATATGATATCCAAGTCCTTCCCATTCCAATCCTGAGACCCTTCCTATAACATGAAATGTGATATCCAACTCCTTCCCATTCCAACCTGAGACCCTTCCTATAGCATGAGATGGGATATCCAACTTCTTCAAAATCCAATACTGATACCCTTCCGATAGCATGAGATGTGATATCCCAATGCTTCTACCAAACCTGAGACCCATACTATGGCATGAGATGTGATATCAAACTCCTTCCCATTCCAATCCTGAGACCCTTCCTATAGCTTGAGGTGTGATATCCAACTCCTTCCCATTCCAATTCTGAGACCCTTCTTATACCATGAGACTTGATATCTCAATGCTTCTAATACCAAACCTGAGACCCGTCCTATAACATGAGATGCGATATCCAAATCCTTCCCCTTCCAAACCTTAGACCCTTCCTTTATCATGAGATGTGGTATCCAACTCCTTCCCATTCCAATCCTGAAACCCTTCCGATATCATGAGATTTGTTATCTCAATGCTTCTAATATCAAACTTGAGATCCTCCCTATAGCATGAGATGTGACATCCAAGTCCTTCCCATTCCAATCCTGAGACCCTTCCTATAGCATGAGATGTGATATCTCTATGCTTCTAATACCAAACCTGAGACCCTTCCTATAACATGAGATGGGATATCCAACTCCTTCCCATTCCAATCCTGAGACCCTTCCGATAGCAGAGATGTGATATCTCAATGCTTATACCAAACCTGAGACCCTTCCTATGGCCTGAGATGTCATATACAACTCCTTCCCATTCCAATCCTGAGACCCTTCCTTTAGCATGAGATGTGATATCTCAATGCTTATACCAAATCTGAGACCATTCCTATCGCATGAGATGTGATATCCAAATCCTTCCCATTCCAATCCTGAGACCCTTCCTATAGCATGAGATGTGATATCTCAATGCTTATACCAAACCTGAGAGCCTACCTATAGCATGAGATGTGATATCCAAGTCCATCCCATTCCAATCCTTAGACCCTTCCTACAGCATGCGATGTGATATCTCAATGATTCTAATACCAAACCAGAGACTCTTACTATAACATGAGATGTGATATCCAACTCCTTCCCATTCCAATCCTGAGCCGCTTCCGATAGCAGAGATGTGATATTTCAATGCTTATACCAAACCTGAGACCCTTCCTATAACATGAGATTTGATATCCAACTCCTTCCCATTCCAAACCTGAGACACTAACTATAGCATATGTGATATCCAACTCCTTCCCATTCCAAACATGAGACCCTTCCTATAGCAAGAAAGTAATATCCAACTCCTACCCATTCCAATCCTGAGACCCTTCCTATAGCAAGAGATGTGATATCCAAATCCTTCCCATTCCAATCCTGGGACCCTTCCTATAACATGAGATGTGATATCCAACTCCTTCCCATTCCAACCTGAGACACTTCCTATAGCATGAGAAGGGATATCCAACTCCTTCCCAATCCAATCCTGAGACCCTTCCGATAGCAGAGATGTGATATCTCAATGTTTATACCAAACCTGAGACCCTTCCTATGGCATGAGATGTGATATCCAACTCCTTGCCATTCAAATCCTGAGACCCTTCCTATAGCATGAGAAGGGATATCCAACTCCTTCCCAATCCAATCCTGCGACCCTTCCGATAGCAGAGACGTGATATCTCAATGCTTCTACCAAACCTGAGACCCTTCCTTTAGCATGAGATGTGATATCCAAATCCTTCACATTCCAATCCTGAGACCCTTCCTATAGCATGAGATGTGATATCTCAATGCTTCTAATACCAAACCTGAGATCCTTCCTATAACATGAGATGTGATATCCAATTCCTTCCCATTCCAAACCTGAGACCCTTCCTATTGGATGAGATGTGATATCCAACTCCTTCCCATTCCAACCCTGAGACCCTTCCTATAGCATGAGATGTGATGTCTCAATGCTTCTAATACCAAACCTGAGATCCTTCCTATAACATGAGATGTGATATCCAACTCCTTCCATTCCAATCCTGAGACCCGTCCTATAGCATGAGATGTGATATCTCAATGCTTATACTAAACCTGAGACCCTTCCTATAGCATGAGATGTGATATCCAACTACTTCCCATTCCAATCCTGAGACCCTTCCTATAGCATGAGATGTGATATCTCAATGCTTCTAATACCAAACCTGAGAGCCTTCCTCTAACATGAAATGTGATATCCAACTCCTTCCCTTTCCAAACCTAAGAGCCTATCTATAGCATGAGATGTGATATCCAAGTCCTTCCCATTCCAACCCTTAGACCCTTTCTACAGCATGCAATATGATATCTCAATGATTCTAATAACAAACCTGAGACCCGTCCTATAACATGAGATGTGATATCCAACTCCTTCCCATTCCAATCCTGAGACACTTCCGATAGCAGAGATGTGATATCTCAATGCTTATACCAAACCTGAGACCCTTCCTATAACATGAGATGTGATATCCAAATCCTTCCCGTTCCAAACCTGAGACTCTTCCTTTAGCATGAGATGTGATATCCAGCTCCTTCCCATTCCAATCCTGAGACACTTCCGATAGCATGAGATGTGATATCTCAATGCTTCTAATATCAAAACTGAGACCCTCCCTATAGCATGATATGTGATATCTAAGTCCTTCCCATTCCAATCCTGAGACACTCCCTATAGCATGAGATGTGATATCCAACTCTTTCCCATTCCAATCCTGAGACCCTTCCTATAGCATGAGATATGATATCTCAATACTTCTAATACCAAACGTGAGATCCTTCCGATAACATGAGATGTGATATCCAAATCCTTCCCCTTCTAAACCTGAGACCCTCCCTTTAGCATGAGATGTGATATCCAACTCCTTCCCATTCCAATCCTTAGACCCTTCTGATAGCATGAGATGTGATATCTCAATGCTTCTAATACCAAACCTGAGATCCTTCCGATAGCATGAGATGTGATATCTCAATGCTTCTAATACCAAACCTGAGATCCTTCCTATAACATGAGATGTGATATCCAAATCCTTCCCCTTCCAAACCTGAGACCCTCCCTTTAGCATGAGATGTGATATCCAACTCCTTCCCATTCCATTCCTGAGACCCTTCTGATAGCATGAGATGTGATATCTCAATGCCTCTAATACCAAACCTGAGATCCTACCTCTAACATGAAATGTGATATCCAACTCTTTCCCCTTCCAAACCTGAGAGCCTTCCTATAGCATGAGATGTGATATCCAAGTCCTTCCCATTCCAATCCTGAGACCCTTCCTATAGCTTGAGATGTGATATCCAACTCCTTCCCATTCCAATTCTGAGACCCTTCCTATACTCTGAGACTTGATATCTCAAT